>NW_026087445.1:10185000-10275000 GCF_022539395.1 Myiozetetes cayanensis | reverse complement strand
CTGCCTCCCGTGAGTGCTGGCAGCTGCCGGCCCTGCCCGCGCCGGGGGGTTCTGGCCCGGGCTGGGTGCCCCCAGCTCCCCATGGATCCAGCGCAGAGGGATGTGCTGCCATGGCAAAGCGCTGCCTGCGTGGGTGGGCACCTGCTGCTGCTGCTGCTGCTGCTGCTGCTCCATGCCGGGTGCCACTGCCTGCACTGGCACCACACAACCTGCTCAGGTGGGACCTGCAGCCCCCCATCCCCCCACCCGCTCCCCCAGAGCCTCGCCACCCTTCGCTGGGCACGGCCTCACTGCATATGGGTTTGGCATCCCAGTATTTACTGAGTGTGTTTCCCCCATCATTTTCCCCCTGAGCACAGCAGTGAGTGGTGACAATTGGTGCCCTGCCTGGTGTTCCTCATCTACAGAGAAACTTGGGAAAACCCAGGAAAGGATGCAGAGCGATAAAGATCACCATTACAAAGTTCTCTTGCTGAGATGGTTTAGGTGGCAACAGGTTCCAGCAGTTTGGAAGGAAATAGGGAACCTTCAAAGCTCTGCCCCTGACAGTGTGGCACGGGCTGGGTGTGGGGGAGCCAAGCCCATGGTCAGGGGGCTGGAGTGTGTGAAGAGCCTCTGAAAGCAGCATCAACGACCACGCCTGCACTGGGCACATGAAAGCTTTTGCTTTAAGGGTTTTCTCTTTTGGTTGTTTTGAATCTTTTTTCTCCATTGCTCTTTTTAAACTTGTTTTTAATTTGTTATTCTCTTTGTAGGCCTCCTTTATTTTTATTCTACTTTACCAAAGCGTCTGGATTTTATTCCCATCCCAGCCTTATTAGCATTTTGGTCTTTGATCTCTTTTTAAAAGGATTTACACCACAGTTTTATGATTCAATTTTCCAAAGTGTATTTTCACATTATCTACAGAAATGGCTGAGACAAGAAAACTTTACAGAGAAGAGAGCTGCTCCCTGCAAGGCTGCTTAACGGGGTTAGGGGCAGGAGTTGTTGTGCTCCACATTGATGGTGCTCTCCCAGGCATCCTGCATCCCACTGCCTCTCCCCACAACACCCTGGGTGCCAGGTGTCCCCCACCACCTCACCCCCCAGGACCAGGTTTGGATGGGACTTCCTGGCATCCTCTACCCAAGTGTCACATCCCCTTCCAGCTGCACAACCTTTAGCAGCTCCTTGCTAGGAATCACTTTCTAATGAGCACAACAAAGAGATAACAATTAATGAGCAAGCAAAGCATTTATTTCTGAGCCCTAATTAACATTATCCCAAGCATTCTCTCAATGCTCTTTTGATGTCATAAAGCATGCTGGAACTATAAATGAGCTGTTCTCCCATTAACACTGCCATGCCCCCATCCCCTCCCTCTGTTACCCAGACATTAACCAAACCACTACATCTACAGGAAGTTAAAGGCCGCATCTTTACTCACAACAAAACAAGATAAACAATCTGCAGGTGAATTTTTCTGTGATGTCCCAGTATGGGAAAGGATGAAAATATGGACACCACAGCACTTGGAGGGGACATGTAGTGAGGACACACTCCAGGTCTCCTGTGCAAGAACCGAGGTCACCCAGTCTCTCCAACCTGCATGCAAAAGTGGATCTCCACTATCTGAGTTCACTTAAACCACATTTTCGAATGCAGAAATAATTCTAGCCTCTTCCCAAGCCAATGCCTGAGTTAAAGTGTCCCCACTTTTGTGGGTCTGCAGCAGTGAAACTGCACATTCCTCTTGGAATACGATATGGAGATGCACGATTTCCTGCCTTGCATAACTCAAATACAGAGCTGTTCCACACAGCTTGCCTTTTCCCTGCAAAAAACAAGGCTGCAGGTACCTGCCAGGCTGTTACACAGGGATCACGTCACTGCCAAGACCGATTGTGTTCACACACAGCATCTCCCCAGTATTTATCTGTTTTATGTGGCTTATCAGGTGCCAGTGAAACCTCTGTTCCTGACGGGGTAATGCAGGCTTGAAGGCAAGAGAAACCCTCTGGCTTATACCACATCCTTTACTAATCCACCGAGACACAGCACATCAATAACGACGCTGGGAAGGAGCGGAGCTGCCTTACAGCTCACACACACTCAAGCTGCTGAGCTTCAGGTGCTCCCAGAGCAGGAATTGGTGGATGAAACTCCAGTCCGGGTGGGAAGAGGTACGTTCCGTATGCCACGGGGGTCTGTGCTAGACAGAAGGAAGCCAATGGGGAGAGAATCAACCCATTTGGACCCCCATCTGCTTTTACAACCCAACCCCTAACTGCGCTTTTACGCGAGAGCTGCTGCTTTGACTGTTCCCCCAGTACACCTCAGCTGGAGCTGTGCTGCAGCAGCAAAGAGCCTCTTCTTCATTATTTGGCTTAAGCCTGGCATTATATCAGCATTTTAATGTGCCTCTTCCTGTGAGGGAGATGTGGGACAAGCCGTACCTGCTGCTGTGCGACTCAGCTCCAGCAGCTGTGCTGGGGTGTCAGGCAGCAGTGTGGCTGGGGACAACTCAAGACCCCTGGCTCATCCTGATATCCCCCAACTGCTGCCCACAGCCCTCCCTTCCCATGGCAAACCCCTGGGGAGCCCTGCATGCTGCTGGTACCCCTAAAACCTTCCTGCCTGAAGCACGGAGGACTCCAGCACTCAGGCGTTTAGGAAAATGTGTTAATTTTCCAGGGGGTTGAGCAGGGAGGAGAAAATTGGTGGCAATGCTTGTTCAAGGAGAGCAGGTGAGAGGAGCTGCCCTGTGTCCCTGGACACCTGGGAAGCAGGGGACACCCAAGAGCTCCCCATGAAAAAATGACATCCTGCCCAAACCATTTGTCATTAGCTCCCATTTAAGAGAAGAAGAAAGCTGTGCAAACCATTAGGAAGATAATTGGTTTCTCCTCTGTATTTCAATAAAAGCAAGGGACAAAATACCATGTATCTGAAATAAGTACTTTAGGATAACAGCACTCGTCACCTTGACAACTCGGTCAGAGGTCTCAGCGTGGCAGTGCCTGTTCAGTGAGGTGTGAGGAATAGAGGACGCCAGGGACAGGGGGAAGATACTTGTCTGACCAGCGGAGATGTGAGGACCACAACAGGCTGTTAGCTGCAGGATTTCTGAACAGCCAGCAGCTTTCACAGGGAAACGTTACAAAAATAACCCCTGCGGAGCCGGGGGAGCGGCGGTGGGAGCTGTCCTTGCTGCGCTCGCGGTGCCAGCGCTGGCTTGGCTGTAACAGCGATCACGGGAGAGCCCAGAGCCCGGGCCAGCACGGGACTAAGGCAGTGCCAGCAGCTGAGATGGGGGTTCAGCTCGTCCTGGGCCAGTGGGCTCCCCTCTGCTCCCCCTGCAGTGATTGCAGTGTGCACGAAGGGCCTCGCCCTCCCCAGCAGGACCGGACCGGCCACGGCACCTGCGCTCGGCCGGGGTCGGTGGGCGCTGGGTCTGGGGAGCACCTTGCAGGGACACGGTTCCACCGAGCACTCCCAAACACACCAACACATAAAACAACATAATATTGCAAACAAAAGGTGACAAGGTAACATACTAATATGAACAGGCACAAAATCAATAGGAATTTCTATTTAGGTAGGAAATCAATAGGAATTTCAAGGTAGGAAAAAAGGAAATTACTTACCTTTAATTTGAGCTCTCCTCAAGTCTGGTTCTCCACAGATGGACGGTGGGGGCTGGTGGGGCTGGGGCAGCAGGAGTCCCATGGGGGTGATGGCAGGGGCACCTCCCCAGCTGCACTGAGGCCACATGTCACCCCACTGAGGCCCCTGCCCTGCCCCGCGCAGGTAGAGGTGGGTCTATGGCCCGAACCAACCCATCAGTCCTTGCCATCTCTGCGTGGAGCAGGACAGGGCTCTGCCAAGCCAGGCGGGCACAGAGAGGACGGGTTCTGCACAGACCCGTCAGGCACCTAGAAGGGAGCACCCACAGTGAGTGGGGCCAGGTGCCCGAGCAGGTGCTGCAGCAGCTCAGAGCTTCAGTTTCTAGTGTCCTCATCCTCATCCTGCAGCAACAACATTTGCAGTGTTTGCAAAACAGGCCATTCTTGGGAAGAAAAAGTCAGTGCAAGGTGCCTGTGATGTGGCAGCTCAGCCTTTACTCCACAGGACGATCATGCAAATGGGCTCACTGGTCCGTGCAGAGCCCTTCTGAGTCCAGCACGCCTTGGCCGAGGCTCCCGGCTCCAGCTGCACGATGATCTCAGAAAGATGAGGACTTCCCTTTGAGCCCCTTTGAAACAAAAGGTGTTATGAAAGTGAGAGATTACTGTTTTGTTAAAAGCAGAGCTAGCTGCACCTCAAGTTCTACCCCTTCACTCACTTAAAAGACTTCTAGAAGGATTAGTATTCCACTGATGATCCCCAAATCACCTCCCGATGTGGTTGAAGGTGGAAACAATTTTAAGCCACTCTTTCCAGCTAGATTTGAAAGTAGCAGCAAAGCCCAGTGTACCAGCATTTTGAATTTCATTCATTCATGAATGCTAAAATGGTCTGATGCATTTTAATTTACACAGAATTGGAGGGAAGCATGAGCTTTGGTAGAAAGTGGGCAGGGTGGGCCCTCACCAGGCAACCACAGAGCCTTAAATGCAGACGTCTGTGGCTGTAGAGGCAGGAGGCAGCACGCCAGAGCTCCAACTCGATGCCTTTGGCTGCCCTGAGTTCTGTTGTGGGATCCAAAGATGCGTTTTCTCCTCCTCCCGTCTGGGATCAGGCCCTGGGAGGGGCCTTCTTGGCAGCCCACCCCACCACAGTCAGAGCATGGGGGGGCAAAGGGCAAAGTCCATCTGGCCCTGGGTATTAATCCTGGGTTGTGTCTCCACTTTTCTGCCATCGTGGGCTCCTTGAAATGCACATTAACCCCAGGTATAACAGCACTGATTGGAATAATCAGCAAGGGGAGATATTTTCAACAGAATATGAACAAAAAAAGGGAAAATAACCATGTACAAAGGATTTTCTTGGCAGTTCTCTTGGCCCTTTTGCCAAAAGTCCATACGATGCTCTGTGCCACCATGGAGGTGTTGAAGACCTCCTGAGAGGATGGTATCTGGCAAAGGGAAAGAAGCAGTGGTCGAGTGCAGGTTTGCAGCACAGCCTGGCAGTGTCCCAGCTTGGACCTCTGTGAAGACCAGCAACAAATTGGCTCCACTTGCTGAGGACACTAAATTGAGGTGAGTGCCGAATGAGCTTGCAGCAGCACAACAAAAATCCAAAGGATTTTATTATCTTTGTAGCAGAAGGGACATATGGTAAATAAAATTTAATGTTGCCAAATGGGGAGAGATGCAAAATGGCCTAAGAACCATAAAGCAAAGAGCAGCATGAATGGAGGCGAACTGGTGCAAGAGGGAGGATACTGGAGATAAGGAAAGAACTGAAATCACTACAAAAGCATTGAATGCATCCATGCATATTTACCCTGGTTGCAAAATAGCCTCAGCCCTGGCAGAGCCACCTGGTCCAGTGCCACATGGAGATTGGCTCCTGCAGGCACTGATAGTTCCTGTCCCTTTGTCTCCCTCATTTGGTTCTTGGAGCTCTGTTCCCTCCTAACACCCCTCCCTGGGGACTGGAAGAGCTGATCTGACATGTCACCTCCTCCGTTAAGACAGTTGAATGTCTCCGTTAAGAGAGTTGAATGGCTCTCCCAGTGAGACAGTCCCCTGTACGAAGGTCAGGACTTTCTCTAGATTTCATGGTTTTAGTCTGGATTTTCCATTCCTCTCTTCTGGCTCCTTAATATGACCCAGTCCTTAACTCCCTTGTGCTCCTGGGCCAGCAAGGCCACTTCTGAACCTGAATTGTGCTGGGATTCAGAGGCAGGCACAAGGCTTATGGGCTTCTTTCACCTTTAATGAATAACACCTTTTTTTCCCACCCTGAAAACTGCAGCCACCTTCACATTTCCCTGCAACACCATGCTTGTGCCTAATTAAGCTCTATTAATACTAATGAACAGACTCACCATAGCCCATCGCTTTAGTTCTTAATCTAATGCCATGTTGTGACACTTGTTCAATGATGATTTCAGACCATGAATCAAATCATTGTGGTTCAGCCCATATGCCCAGCTCCCTTCTCACGTGGCAGCGGAGAGAAATCTAGGCCAGCAAATAGCAAAACTGGTTAAGGAGCTGCTAATTAAATAAAAAGTCAGACACGAGGCCAGGTTGTCCCAGTGCGGGGCAGCAGCTGAGGGAAGGGGCAGAGGTTCTGCGTGTGGTGCTCTAGCCTGAGCAGACCCCAACTCCAAAGCTCATGTGCAGAAGAAAAAAATGCACAGAAAAGGAGCAAAGAGTGATACTGTGACATCACTAATGAGGAAGCCCTAACAGCACCTTCCTTCTTTTTTTCACCCTCCACATCCCAAGATGAAACGAACCCATTTATTCTGGAAGGACAGGCTACCCCTGCACTGAGTGGCAGCTCCTGGGCTGAACAGTTTGTGTAAGATTTGCAAATTCTGAAAAAAAAACAACTTCCCTTTAATGACGAAGGTTTCATGAAAACAAAAACACTTTTTATTCCTGATGTGTTCCTATTACCTGTCACTTAGGCTTTTTATTCCTGATGTGTTCCTATTACCTGTCACTTAGTTTTTTTATTCCTATTACCTGTCACTTAGTTTTGCAGGGTGATACAGAATTCAGTTCTCTCTGTACCTGCATTCTCAAACTTTTTGCATTCCTCAAGTAATGGTTTACTGTTGCAGTGGCCCACAAAGCATTGTGCCTGTGCTGGGTGCTGGACTGGGGCCTTCATTCTGTGCTCTGTTTGATGCTGCTGAATTATTCAGGTGGGAGATTCCACTGAATACAAAGGTTCAAATAAGAAACATTAAAGTTAGAAACTCCCAGGTTTTTAGAAGTACTGGAAGTGAAAAAAATATTTCAGCCAGGTTGATTTATGTTTAAAATACCAAAATATACTGCTGCACTGATCGCTTTGAATTGTGCTGTCATGTTGAGTTGCAAAAAGAGATGAGATTTTTCAATATGTTAAAGTGTAAATGTTGTTAAAAACACAGTATTAGGAGATTAAGATTCTGACCCTTTACATTCCAATGATCGTAAAAATCAGACTTGCAGCCCATTACAGAACAGCTTGCCAAGGCATCACACTGAATCACTCCACCACCAGGATGCTATAACCCTGCTCGAGCTTATTCATAGGCATCTGCTGATGTGGCATCTACATCAAACTGTGAATGCAAATGCAAGTCAGAGGGCTTGGATGTGCTTTAATAAACCCTGCCAGATTCCTCCTCCTGATCTCAAAGCTCTGGGGGACAAAGTGGCTCGTGCAGCTGTGGGACGTGGCAGACGCAGTGGCCACGCAGTGACACCGTGTCACAGCGCCGGCCTCACGCCGCCCGCCACAGCTCTTCCTCTGCTTCATTCATCCTAAATTAACCTCACTGTGCACTGGCTGCAGGGAGCAGTCCAAATCTGGACAACTCCATGGAGAAAGCCCCATCGATTACAGTTAATTAGGCCTCACTTTTTAGAAGACCATAAGACAAGTAGCTCCTCTGCTGCTTACTTGGAGCTGTGTCCCCCTGTGCTGTCAGCGTGGGGACTGCTGGGTCCCTTGGGCCAGGAGATCATCATTTCTATCTACATATTTATATCATCAGGCTCCCAGATGGGGAAGAGATGCTCACCCAAGACTCTCCCTAGACGGGGGATCTGCCTGTCCACAGTGCCACTGCTGGGCTCACCTCCCACCAGGAAAGCCAGGGACAGGCAATGCCACTGGCTGCAGGCACAGCCTCTGATCCTTCCAGCAGAGGCAATTATTTAATGTAATGAGAAGAATCCAAGCACTGGAACTTTTCAGAGACATTTAATGTTTTCTGACAGACCAAAATTGTGTAATGAAAAAGCTTGATTTTGTGTATGGGAAGATACTTAGAAATAAACGTGTAGTGGTGCCTGGGAGGCTGAGGCAGAGGAGGACTGGAGCTGTCTCCCAGCTCAACATTCCTCCCAGCCATCCTCCACCAATGGGACATCACTTCTCACCCATCCCACCATCCCCATCAGCAGGACATAGCCCTGGCAGTGGCACTGCAGGGACACAGGGATGGTAAGACAGCTCATCAGCCAGGCTGACCCCCCCGTGCCCTCCTTACAGACAGCCAGGGTTCAGCACAGAAACATGCAGATTCTGGCTTTTATTTGAGGCAGGTTGGAAAGAGCAGTGAAGGTTATTGAAAACATAACGAAAGCCCCTCCTTATTTCATTAAATACAAATGTGAGTGGGGTCATCAGTTTTTATAGGGGCTCGTAAAGCATCCCTCTTGTTCAAATAGGCTATCAAATCACCCAGGGCTCCTCTCCGTGAGGAGCGCAATAAACCCAGAGTTTCTTCTTTAAGAAACTCATCTCAACATCATAATAAAATAACCTTAAATAATACAGTATGGAACAGGTTTTCAATAACATAATTATAGGCTTCCATTTTTTTCCTGGCAGGTCATTTCTTGGTATCTATTTTGGATGCCATATTGCAGAGGAAGGGGGT
Organism: Myiozetetes cayanensis; assembly: GCF_022539395.1. Lineage (NCBI taxonomy): Eukaryota > Metazoa > Chordata > Aves > Passeriformes > Tyrannidae > Myiozetetes > Myiozetetes cayanensis. The sequence continues at coordinate 10,266,461 of NW_026087445.1, read as the reverse complement.
AGGGATGGAAGCATGGGTGGATTTTGAAGCATGTCCTCAGGTCACAGCAGATCACCTTGCCTTTGTGCAGTGCAGGCACCACGAGGCCTGGGGAAGCTGGGCAGCCTGTGGAGATGGGACAGCAGAAGTAAAGGTCAGCTCAGGTCATGCTTCCAAGCAGCAGGTCCTGTGGCAAACTCTCCTCAGGGCAACGGTGCCAGCACAGGATGGTCAAGGTTTTAGCTGTCTTCTGTCTGTGGAGGATGGAGGAAGAACATCCACTGAGGGGGCAAACATGGATGGGGCAGCAGAGGTTGGTATCATTCAAAGCCCTTACAGTCACCTGGCATAAAATCCCCCATATTTTTCCTTGCTTTCTTGATTCATAGCATTCATTCAGAAAGGATTTTAGGTGGAATAAGATCTTTGTAAAATCAAAAGAGCTGTTTTATTACTCCAAGGTTCAGTCTAGCTTTTGAGCAGGGAGGAGGGACAGTCACAATGAGCATTCAACCCCTTTCATGTTCCCCATTGCCTGTCCATGGCATGAACTGAGCAGGAGAGCATCCCCACAGCTGATTTCCCCTGGAGCTCCCCACAGTCTCTTAGCCAAGCACTTGAAGCCAAGTGCCATGCTGCTTTTGTTGGGTGGATGTTGTTATCTACCCACAAACACTCCAGCCATGCAAGATTTCCTCAGAGATAAGGAGGGACCATCTTCTCTTGATGCCACCATCCCTGTGGTGCTTCTGCTTCAGCATGGCCGAAGGCACATAGTGCATCTTGGAGCCACTGGCCTAATGGTCAGACTTGATAATCTTCAAGCTCTTTTCCAACCAAAGTGATTCTGTGACTCTGTGGTTCTCCGTTCATCCTCTCTTCTGGACGATGCAAAGCCTGGGGACTGCCCAGAGGGCACAGCATTCCCCTTCCTCCGCCTTGGGACAGTGCAGCTCATGCAGGAATGTGCACATTTTGCAGGCAGACTGAAACCTTTAGCAGTGTATCTGTTTTCCTTTTTTGTGCAATTGGTAGCTGACCCTCCTGTGCCATGGTGTGTCATTAGTCCCCAGGAAATGGATTGCTGGGCAGGACTGGGTGGGCTGGCCAAGGGCACTGCAAATGATGTTTATGTTCCAGACCTGTCATGTAAAGGGATTTTAACCCTCTGCTTGTTTATCTAAGCTCTATCTCCCCTTTATTTGCAACAGCAGTCTGATTTTTAATATGTGGGTGTCCACAGCATGTCACTGGTTCCACTTGGGCGTTCTCACTTCAATTTTAGAGAAGGTGTATTATTTTTTGCATACTTACAGTTGAAGCTTTATTCACAAATAATAATTAGCAGATGTTTGCAATATGCTTTAAGTCTGAGCTGCTTCAGGGCAACACACACAAAAACCTCAAACCAGGGTGCTGCAGAACCATCTCCTGTGCACAAGACATGTGCTGAAGCATTTGCACACACCCCATCCCACACACTGGTATAAAAAATCAATCCATGTACATCATCTGCACATGTTTGCAGATAATACAAAGTTGTGTTTAAAAAAAAAAAGGAAGAAAGAAAAGCCTCAAGTGGCAGGGCAGTTAAGGAACTCCTAGGTGTTTTTAATAACATTGATCAGTCCAAATGAAAAAAGCCAGAGCAGTGGGAGACAGGAGCAGGCAGCAGATGCTGACATTCTATCACAGCAGACACATATTGACTAGCGGTCTGAACAAGTCACTCACTCATCAGCGGCCGGCCTGATTGAGTTGCCTGCAGCCAGTAAATGAGCCTTCCATCCACTGTGGGTCGAAATGAACTGCAATCTTTTCAGACCTCGTTGTTGGCCAAATGAGAGATTTAAAACCCCGGAGGACTCCAAATGAATTTACCAAGGAGCCACAGTGACTAACAAAGCTACAATACATCAGCGCTGGGGCACTGGGTATTACACTCACTGCTGGGTGATCAGCACTGGGTATTACGCCGTGATCAGCCGCGCTGAGCAATGCAGAGGTAACCAGATTAACCAACACGAGGTGTGTAAACCTTTCATGGGTTCTTTAAGGATTTAAAGATTTTTATGAGAAAACACTACAAGTTTCCCAGGGGAAATTTGCTGTTATTGATTTAATGTTTGCTTGCATGCTACCTGTCAATTTTCCAAGAGCTTCAGCAACAAAATTCGTATTTGATATTTGACAGATCTCTTCCTGGTTTGCATGAGCACAGCAAGAGAGTGCTTTCTAAAGGAGCTCCTTTCGAATACGAAAGAGAGGGAAGGGTGCCTCCTGCATACATACTTTTAACCAAGACCTGATCTCAGGCTAAAATGAATTCAGGACCGACTACAAGCTCCAAACACTACAGGGGATGGCTAAGGATAGATCAGACTGGCTGGATTTGTCAGTCAAATGAGAAAGTTCCAATCTTGTTTGGGGATTAGTTGATGGAACATCCCTCATCCGTGCACATGTGAACACACTGAATGTAGTTGTGATGGGATTTCAATGAGTCTTCCTCCTAACTTGGACTCAGATTAGGAAGTTCAGGTTTCTCAGGTCCATTTGACTATGCTGGAAGTGTGTTTGGTGTACTTAGACCAGGGTTATGAAGGGAGCACACAACACCATTGGGCTCAACCAAAGCCATCAGAGAACCTCCAAAGAGTCAAATGTTGAGCTTACGCAAACCCAGCACAAGATCATGGAGAGTAGGAAGGAAGAAAGGAGCTCTCCCTCCATGTTCCCTGCAGGTACAAGGAGGGGTTGGTTTCTCAGGGTTTCTCCAGTTTGAAGAATCCAGTGTTTCTGGGAGGAAGGCAGAGCCCTCCTCTTCCAGCAGCTGCCCTCTGTGCTGCTCCCCCAGGCAGTGACTATTCCGTTGCTAACATTTCCATGATAACAAATTGTTCACTAGCTGGAGAGACAAATGCAGTGCTCCTTCCCTCTCACAGCTAATTCCTCCCCCTGTTCAGATGCTGACTTGCTGCCTTCCTCACTCGAGCAGAGCTCAGCGTGCAATGATTCAGGCCAGGCTCCACTCCCTCCTCTCCCCAGCTACTCTCTCCCAATCAGTGCACCCCCAGCACCACATGGTTCTATTTGTGGGTTACTTTATTCCAGCTGAATGTAGTAAAATGGTTTGTCATCTCCATTTTTTTGCTGTAATGTCCTGCAGGAATATGCTCCAGAATGCCTTCAGCAAGAGCCTCTAATCTGGAAGAGTCATTTCTCCCTCTGCCTCTCACAGTACAGGAGCAATGCAGCGGCTGCTGGCTGGAAAATTAGCCCAGGGAACTCTCTCCTCTGTCTGTCTCTCACCTCATTAGACTAGTGAGAAAATGTAATTGTAAGTCTCCCAGGCTTTCTCCTCGCCGGCTGGTGGGGGATAGTGCTTCACAAGGGCTGGGGGAGGCAGAGCTGCACCCCAGCTGTTGGCTTTGCACCTCAGCCGAGCTGCCCACATGGTGCCAACCATGAGCAAAGGGCAGGTGGACCCCTCTGCCCCACCAGGGCTGCCCCTCCTGCCCAGGTCAGCTGTCCCTGTGCCACCTCATGTCCTTCAGCAGAGACCTGCCAAGGCAGGGGCAGATGGTAGTGGGCACCACGGGGCTGGGCTGAGCCCACCAGCAGGCAGAGACCACCACTTGCCCGAGTGAAAAGCCCTGGGAGTCTTCACCTCTGAGCAGGGACAGCGTGGGGATGGCCACACTCTGCAGCCCAGGGGCCAGCCCTCTCCCCCTGTGGGGCACAGCATGCCTGGGTGTGGGGCTCTGCAGGGAGAACACGGAACATGATCCACTGCCCATGTTAGTCGTGGCTGGGCAGAGGCTCCTCCACGGGCAGAGGCTGCCACCGTGCTTCTCCAGGCACAGCCAGCGTGGGGCTCACAGGAAAACCAGCTCTCCAATCCTTCAGTGCCAGTCTACAGCACAGTCCCAGCCCCTCCTCCGGTTGTTACAATTGTATGTTCTTTTGCTTGGCTATCCCACTCCAGATTAATTTCCCTGCCTGCTTTACCAGCCCTGGGTTTTCTCATTGCAAGCACCAAACTTTTGCTGGGAGATAAAGCCACAGGTCTGAATGAAATGGAGAGTCTTGGCCAGTGAGTTCCAAATTAAAGAGGGATGTTATTCACAGCAGCTCCTGACGCATGCATGTATTGGTGTATATTTGGTGAGGTTAACAAAGATTCGTACACAGAGGCTGGTTTTGGTGTAGGATGGGACGTGCTGAGGCTGAGTCCAACCAGCTCAGCAATAACATGTCTGCTGAGTGTTTTAAGGCAGGAAGCAACGCCTCAGCTGAAATCACTTAAACAAAAAGATTGCAGTGAGGGGCATAATGCAAGAAAGTAATAAGGTTTAAAACAGGTCAGAGCCCTTTCCCTGCTCCACTGCTCCTGAGTGAGATGCATTATTTAATGGTCTTTGGTCACCGCTGATATACTGTTGATGAAATAGATGATTTTGTTCAAAAGAGCATTAGAGAAGAAATATACAATACTGCATTACACTCCAGCACAGTTCCCTCTCTGCTAAAAGCCGATAGATTGAAGGTTTTTCCTCTTGACAGGAAAGCAAAGCAGTTGAAATGAAAAGTCTTATGAAATGGCAAATACAAATGGTAATAATGCCACCATATTCAAAATTAAATTGTTGTAATTTTAGTTTCTGAGCATGGCAAAGTAATACAATATTCAGCACGGGCTTGGAGAGCAAAATCCTTTGGCAATAATGATGGTGCCTCATGAGCTAACCAAACCATCTTTTATAAAAATGTGGAGTCTGATGGGTCTCTCCATCAGCCATAGGAGTTGTTGTGTTGTGGTACCCCAGACGTGGAGCGTGTGGGCTGCAGTGCTGTGCTCAGCCTAAGGAGGTCTCTCCTGAAAGGGAAAGATGTTTTAACTGTCCAGATGTTGGATTAGAGATCCAATTGAACAGGGTCTGCAGCCGGATCTCGGTGGTATCAGTACAAAAGACCTGTCTTGCCCTCTGTGCTCAGCCTGGTTACTCCCAGGCATGGCTGCCACAGTTTGGTGTGGTGCTGATGGCAAAGTGGCACTGCTGGCACCCCTGGGGCAAAGGGCACTGCTGACGAGGCCCACAGGCGATCAGGGCTGAGCCCACGCACATCCTCCCAGTTGTCTGCTCATGGGTTTGCTGCACAAGGAGCCTCCCTGTTCCTGTAGCAAGTGGGTGAGCATCTGCCTCTCCCACTCCTCCTGCCTCTCCAAACCCTGCAAATAGCTTTTGGTATTGAATCTGCGGATTGCAACTGCTCCATGTTTGAATAGCCTGCTGACCTTTCCCAGTAATGCCTCTTTTATAACCTTCATCTTCTGCGGGGGTTCACGCCATCCCTGTACTTACAGACCAGGAATCCAATGTGTAATGATAACATGGAGCCAGGCACTCCAGCCATGCAATTATTCTCCCTGCATCCCTGTTTACGCTGTGACTTTCATCGCCGTTAAATGCTGCTATTTTCTTTTGCCAGGCCCTGGGAGAGACTCAAGTTTGCCCTCGACAGGTTCAAGTCTCTTCTGCCAACAGAGAGATATTTCGATGCATATAAATGGAGTGTGTGTCTGAGCGCAGTGTGGGGGGTGGGACCGGCCCCTCGCTGTCGGAGCTGCAGGGGGACAGGATGGGGGTGGGGGGCACAGCTGCCCCTCCTTTGACACGGGCAGGTTTGTGGCCCTGCCACGCCTGCCAGTGATGGAGCTGGAGTCTGCAGGGCACAGGGACCTGACCCCTGGGGAGCAGCAGGCATTGCAGGGTGGCATCTGGAAACTTGCCGGGGAAATTCTGGAGTGACCCCATGGGCAGAGGGGGCACCTGAAACAGGACTGACCCCGGCTGGTCCTCTCTGTCGCTGTGTCCACAGATGAAGCCTCAGTAAAACCAGTGGGAATGTGACCAGCTCACACAGTGCTGGGCCTGCCCTGTGCCAGCAGGGTCGGGGGCTGGCGGTGGAAGCCCCCTGGGCGGGTGCTCCCCACGCCAGGCTCCCGACTCCACAGGCAGCCGTGCCAGCCATCCATCCATTACACAGTAATGGGGGGAATGCAGCAAAAACGGCAGTGAGGGAAAGGAATACATCACTGGTAATTATCTCTAACCAGAAATCTCCTCCACTGCTCCAAGCCCCATCATTCCAGCCCTATTCTAATAAAGTGACACCTTTTTAATTATGGTAAGGACAAATCTGAAATTCCAGTAAGTAATTAGCAGGCATAATTTGCCATCTCTGACACAATGTGACTTTATCACACGCTACCTCAGTGCAAGGCAGGAGTGCAAGGCTGCTGTATATTCTGTTTTAATTTTAGAGAAACCCAAACTGTCCATTTATTTTTATTACAATGTATTTCTCGAGTAGTTGAGTGGACAGCACCGAGAGTGCTCCAAGAGTGCAAATAAACAGCAGTAGCCTTGGAATGTTAAATTTAAGGGTTGTTTTCAAGAACAGGACACTTAATTTAACAATAAACTATGTTTTTATGTACCTCCATGATACCCACTGTTATCGAGAGCACAAGCTAGCCAGGCCCATTCTGAGGTGCACGGGACCCACTGAGCCATTCAGCCTGGTTTATTTTCAGTGAAAAGGAAATGCCCATCAAACTGGAAAACACTTTCACATTGCAATCCAATTATTTATTTGCCCTTCCAAAGGCTGCTTCCAGTTTTATTGTCTTCCTCTGGTTTCCCCTGCTATTTGCATGTGTGCTCCAAGGGTGGTGCTTGGTTCTGCTAATGGGCAGAATATTAAATCCTGCAAACCATAGCTAAGAGAGATTTTTCTCAAAGAATCACAACCTTTTGCGGAGTTGATGCACAGTGTGGAAGGTTCCTGGTTTCCCTGTGACTCCTGGGGCTAATATTCTTACAGCTAATACATTTTTGAGAAATGTATACTCTGGGCTAAATCATGAATATTTTAAGTTTGAGCTCTGCTGTCCAGTTGGGATTAGTCAGATAAACTGTGTGGGTTTGTTTCTACTTGTTGAGAGGGCAAGTACTCTGAACCTGAGTGTTTCTTTGTGAATTAAGGGTTTAAGATCTGATGTACCAGGAAATGCAAAATAGACTTAGTTGTTGGGGTGCCCTTCCGTGAATGGCCCAGCACATATCCCCACCTTCCTTGGAGAGCTGCAGCAACTGGGACATCACCAACTGTTCAGGAAGACAGAAGCAAAACTGATACCTCTGTCCCAGCAAATGCCAGTCAGGAGCGTACCTGGGACCGACAGAGCTGTGAGGTGGGCAAACCTGGCCAGGCTTCACATGTGACTGAGCCTTGGGATCGAGATGTTCTCGGGCACCTCATACAGAGTCAAAGTCACGTAACTATAGAACAGTGCAGTGAGTGTGGCAGGAAAGGAGCTCTGAGGTCAGGTGATGGTGAGCAGAAGGGTTCTGTGGTCAGGGGAGATGTGCCATGCCACCCACTGCACGCAGGCACAGCTGTGACCAGTAATGCTCTGCTGCTCTGCTACTGTGAGTATCCATCAAGATCCAGCAAAAAGAACCACCTTGGTCTGGCAACATCTGTTTGCATTAGTTGTAAATCCAGCACAAAACATCCCTCATAAATAATTAAGTCATCAGGGTACACTCACATCAAGAGTGAATTGTCCTGCAATGCGGCCCAGAGGACAGGCTGCTCTGAGGGCAAGAAGCCCCTGGCCAGGGGGATACCCCAGGAGCAGGAGCATTGTTGGGGGATTACAGGGGGATCCCAGGGGAGGCAAAGTGCAGCTGTGCCCTGGGACTGCTGTGGGCTATGCCCACACCGGGCTCTCCCCCACCATCACAAGGATTTCAAAAGATTTAAATAGCCCTTCAAGACCAGTGGAATGTTTCTCATGGATAGTCCTCATTCAGCTAATGAGGACTTTAGCAGTATCCCAAAAACCCCCAAATACCAGGTTGCTAACCTCTCAGGAGGTGGGAATGTCAAGAGCTTTGCAGGGCAGAGGAGCCTACGCCAGTCTTACCCATGGGCTGGGTTTTACCGTGGTGCTGGTGTAGGCACGTTGGGTCCCTGTGCCCAGGTGCCAGGGCAACAACAGAATCTGAACTTTTGTTTTGCACTCTGCAGCCCCCCGGTCCCCTTACAGTCCCTCTGTGCATGCACATGGGGCTCCAGATTTGTCTTTTCTTTTCTGCATTAGTGAGAGGGAGATGCATTAATAAGGCGGGGAAGCAGGGGCGGTGGCAGCCCTCGCTCTGCTTGAGGAGGAGTGATTGCTGTGCAGAGGGCTGGGAGGCAGGAGGATATAACCCTAATGTCTGCACCTCAGGACACACCATTAAAAAGGCATCTGCACTGACACAGATCTGTTGTTTATCAATACTCTGACAAGCATTTCCCCTGCAGCATGGGAACACCTACATGACACAGCGGATAACCGATGGAGCGGTCCTCACCGGCCGCCCGGCAGTGCCCAGCCCGTGTCAAACCCTGCCAGGAGAGCCACAGTGGCACTGGCAGAGCCACATGTCCCAGCACCCACGCACATGGGAGAACAGGTGAGCTGGCAGCAAATGTAAAGTGAACAGGGTGGGAGTGATGTAAAAAGTACCAGTGTTTGATCTTGACTGTTTGCGGTTCAGTGCTTCTTTTAGGGAATTTTCTGGCATTTTATATCAAAGAGAACTTTTACATGCAAAAACTGACCTGAACCAAAAGTGAAAGGTGGTGAATGTATCAAATCTTTTTCTTCATCCATCCCCATAATCAATTTTTTGTTTAACCCAAAGTGTTTCTTCCCAGCTTTCCAGCTTTTTCCAAACTGCAGCACCACACTCACCATCCTACCTCCTCCCATTCTCATCCCATAATTCCTACAGTGCAGAAATCCTCAAGGTGAGAATGGTGGCCACTTCACAGAGCCCAGATCTATTACCACACCCCTTCCCAGTTCATCTCCAACCTCCATGTCAGCACAGCACAGAATCACATACAATTTCTCAACCTCACTTTGTGGGCTTGCTCCATCCCCTCATTCCCACTGCTGTTGCCCGCTGGGACTGGAGCGCTCGCACGCCTTCTGTCCAGTGCACAAATGAATCAGCACTGCCTTAGAACTTCACATTGCATGTAGCTTTAGTTAATTAAATGTAAAATCATTGGAATAAAATTATCCTTTCATTAGAAATTAACTTAGTGCTTTAGACTTCAATAATTACTTTTTTCTCCCCAAACCACACACAAAACGGTCAGTTAAACAGTATGTAAAAAAAAAAAGTTTAATGACCACAGAGCAATCAAGATTACTATTATTTAAGCACAAGCAATTAACATGGGCAATGAGGTATTAGTTAATAAATTATCTTTATAAAATTAAATTGTAATTTTATCACAAATTTTACGGAGGTTATGGGTTTTAATGGCTGTATTTAGCTGTGGCACTGAGCATGCTGCTTTCCTTCATTACTTCATTAACACTTTGCATTTAGACTCTTTCTTCTTATTATTTAATTTAGGAACAGGCTTAATTGATTTATTTCTCGCCTCTGTGGGAGCCACTTGGTCTCTGCCACTGCCCAAGGGCCAGGTACTGCCCCGGCTCGTGCCCTTGCTTGGCGTTCATGCAGAGATGAGCACTGGGACGCCGTGGGGAATTCATCCTCAGGCTTGGCACTCCGAACTGCGAGTCACCCAGCGGCACGAGGGAGCCTGGGATGGAGAACAATTCCCTCTGGGATATCCTTGCCCTGCAGAAGCACATGGTTCTGCTTGTCTGGGTGCTGCTCATCCGGGTGCTGCAGTCTCTGAGCACAGGGAGCCCCGTGGCCCCCGGCCGTCGTCACCCATGCACTCCCCGCTCCGTTCTACACGGGTGTTTATGGAGGCAGAAGCCATCAGGAGATGTTTCACACCTTCTGCCAACACTGGAAGGTTTTGCAGGACTCCCTCTGCGTTCCAGTATTCCTGGCTCCACTTCATGGCCAGAGCCACAGCTCTGCTCCCGTGTGGTGGTGCTGGGAGCGGTGCTGGGAGCGGCGTTGTCTGCGGCACACACAGGTTATAAACTTCCTCTCTGAGTTCCCTGCAGACAGATATCCTTGAGACTCACCTCCATCTCCCGCTCAGGTCACAGGGAGATTTAGAGATGGGGAACTGTAGTTAAGGTCCAGATCTGCTATCTGAACTTGAGTGATGGAGGACACATTCCCAGGACATGTTTATTGTCACCCGGCGGCCCGCAATCCCGCTCTCACAGAGCCACCTCCATTCCCCGTATAATTCATGGGCTGACTCCATGGTGGAGTGACTGATAAGGCCTTCATGCCGGGCTTGCTGGCCACATGTCTCAAGGAGACTCCAGAGGAGCTTCAGCACAATATAAATGTGGCTCCGTGTCAGCCTCAAACCCCTGGAAAATTCTCGTCTCGAGAGTGCAGCATTTTAAGTAATAAAACCATAGAGAGATTACAACAAAATGTGACAGGAATTTATAGCCCTCTGCATGAACCTTTTACCTTAAGATGGAACAAAGTTGAGAGAAAAAAATTGCGTGGTTCACTTAGGTAACCTTTCCAACCAGCTCTGCTCAGCTCCTGGCCCCACATTCCTCTTTGCTGATTTAATAGGGAAAAAAAAGCCCTGCTGAAGGCAGGGAGCTGGAGAAGAGGCAGGCACCATGCTTTAATGCTCACTACCTCCTCCCTGCCTGGGGTACCAGGATTGCAGAGGAAAAGAAGTCCCAGGTTGTGCTGAGGACTGGTTTTAGCCCCTGCTCGTCACTGCTGTAGGATGGGACACCAGGGCAGGCTGGGACATTGGAACATGCTGGCTCACAGGGAGCGTTTTCTTTATCCTTTTATTATCCTTTCTCTCAGGTGATACCAAAATTCCTACAGCATCTATAATGCCTAATGAAAAGAAGGACTAAGCACCAGCTCCTGTACATACCCTAATGACACGGGCTCTGCTTCCAAGTGCTCTGTCCCTCTGTGCTGGGAGGTGTTTTTATTGCCTGTGAAAGGGTCATGCAGCACAGCTAAGCAGATTCCTGACTCTCCCTGATGCTGGATTTACTACCACTTTCAGCAATAAACAGTGGAATTAATCCTGAGTTTACTAATCCAAAGAGTAAACAATATCCAGTGGAGACATTCAGACAAGATAAATGCAAGGGAGTTAAAAGCAAGCAGGGTGAAATCATTCTGCTCTCAGCTAAGGAGTCATTGGAGGAGCGTGAAGCCTCCACATCCAGTATTATCAAATTGTTAATAAACGTTTCTAAAGTCTGTAATATGGGGAAGCTTTTCTTTCCAATTCATCACAATTGGGGATTTCATACATGAAGCACGCTCAGTGCCAGACAGTAACTTCACCCTGTACACTGTACAGTCAAGGAAGGATTGGGCAGAGCTGCTGGTTTAAGAATTAGGAAACTGATCTCCTGTTATTGTGTAATTCACATCGTGCTTGAAAGTCCTCTGATACAGCCACTGGAAATCAATTCTAAGACAGTTTCTCCTCAAATATCCCAACACTTTACAAAATATTAATACCAACATTTGCAAAAAATTTTTGTCCTGCCTTATCCCTGGGGAGGAGCCGTGGCCCCTCGGACACATAGCAGGGACAGAGCTGCAGTCCCCTTGAATAAAGTGAAAACTTGTGTTTCCAGTGCAAGAAACCCCACCTGCAACAGCGCTGCACTCCCACACAGTATTTTGGTACATATTTTATATCAACTTGGGTCACTGCTGTGCTTGCTAAATAATTAAAGGCAGAGAATGTGTTATTTACTGTCCATTTAGTGCAGTAGGCCCAGAGGTTTGCTTTGATTTTCGGTCCGGAAGGAGCAGTGACATGGCCCTGGGGAATTCTCCTGCTGCGCTAATTAGCGTGGTACGGTGCAAACCTGCACCACAGGCTTTATTTGTGAGTCAGAAATAATATTTGATTGTTAATTTTATTGGTTAATACATTTTTTAAATTTTCATTTATATTTTCACAGACAGTTTTACAGCTACCAGATGTGCAGAGTAAAGTCCAATGATTTCAGGGACCATTTTAGGAGCAGCATCTACTTTCTGTGTGCAAATCTGGACAAATACAAGAAACACAAGAACACCCTAAACCAGACTGGGGGAGGCTTCAGGGTGCAGATGGTCAGTAGTTGGGATGGACACTGGGTGACTCTTGTCTCTGACATCCCACTGATGGACCCTGTGCTCCGTGGTTGCAGGCCCTGGGCCCCCAAACTGGGAATGTTTTGCTGCCTCACCTGTGTCTACACCCCAGTTTCATAACCAGAGCTGTGACTGACTTCTTCTTGAACTTGAAAAGTGGCAGAAAATGGAAAGGGGTGGGGGGGGAAATCCTGATGAATGAAAACTTCTTCCTGCAGAAGAGTGTTTGAATTTGTCATCCTCAGACAAGAATAAGTTGGTTCAGTAAAGAAAAGAGTACAAATTATCAACCCTTCAAAGCTTTCCCATTTAACCACTTTATTGCAATACAACTGCCCATAACATTTGCTTTTAGAGCCCATGATGCTGAGTGTAGTTATTACATTGCATACATAAAAGATGTTTACAATTTTTTATATATATGTAAAATGTTGATCCCCTGGGCCACATCGATTTGTGCTGGCTTCACGGCTGGGTTGGTGCGGGAATTTCCCTAAGAGATGTGATTAGGCTGCAGGGAACTTTCACTCGTTTTTCCTTTTTTTAATCTCCTGCTTACCTATTTAACAGGCCTGTCTCAGACTCCATTTATGTCAAAATTTTGGGGCAGCACTGGCATATTCTGAGCTTAAGAACACATGGCACATACAGGCTCTGATGTTTCATTTTCACAACACGCTCTGGCTGTAGATGGAGCTGAGTTGATTTGTTAGTTCTTGGTTGTTTCAGTAGTTGAAAGCAGAGCTGGGACAAGTGCAGTAATTGGCACCCTGTGGGGGCAGGATGGGCAGCAGGGCTCTGGTGCAGGGGAAGGCAGTGCCGGGAGGGCACTCTGGAGCTGCTCTTTGGGATTGTCTCAAAATTATCTCAACTCAAAGGTTGCTCTGGGAACTACCTCAACTTCTCCCTTTCCCTGGGCCAGGAACACAACATCATGTCTTGCTGATGGCCCTTCCCAGTGGGTGGCACCATGTCGACAGGCACAGACATCCCACCAGAAGCACCTCTGCCAGCACGGTGCTGGAAGGGGCCTTGTCCCTGTGCCTGTCCCTTGGGAAGGGCCAAGCCTGCAGGGAGCTGTGTGAGAAGTTCCATTTTCCTAAAGCAGAGACATAAGCAACTGAAAGGACAAATAATTTCCCAGTAATTTGTTTTCTAACAAGCAGTGAGTTGCAATTAAGAGGGTATTTATTCTAAAGAAATGAACTGTTCTCCAACAGAGAAGTAAAAAGTAGTTTATAGTTTCAGTCTTCAAACTTTGACAAGCTAATCTGTAGAGTGAAATAATAACAGGGGCATGTTAGAGATTACTTATAAAACCTCATGGAAAAATGAACCAACTCCAAGGCAGTAGAAAGTGCCACCATTTTGGTGGCTCTGCAGAGGGGACCTGAGTCAGTCGCTCTGGTGGAAAGGGAAGGTCACCTGTGGGATGCTCACTGCTTCCAGCCCAGCAGCACTCGGCTCCCTCCTAGGCATGGCAATCCATCTGGGATTGCAGCCTCTGTGGATATAGGAGAGGACAAATGCACAGTTTATTCACATACCCTCTGTGTCTCATCCTAGAGCTGATTTGAGGGGAAATAAAAGGCCACATATTGAGATATTCACTGCATTTAAGGAAAAACATGAATATGGCAGCAACATTTGCACTGTTTTCCCTTCCTGGAAGAAAAGCAGAGAGGTTTTATCTGTATATTATACATTTTTAAAAGACTCTAAGTGTTATCCAGGATATTAGACACTATTCAGCTTCACACAGGTATCTGGCAAAATGGTTAAACATTTATTAAATATAGAATGATAAAACACCTTGAAGATCACATCCAATCAACACAGTTTCTGCTGTGGAAAATCATGTCTCATTAATCTGTTAGAATACTTTGAACCTACCAATACATAAATGGATAAAAGAGAATATCTTGACATATTTTTAGACGTTCAAAAGGCTTTTAATGAGGTCTTCCCACAGGATTTCTTAGGAAACAGGATAAAAATGGGGGTAAGAGATACAGTAACAGTATGAATCAATAAGATGGACTAAGAGGAAGGAAACAAAAGTGGAAGATAGTATTTTATTAATCAATGCAAAGGGTCACTAACAGTATGCTACATGGTTACACACTCAATCTAATGGCATTAATATATTAATTACTAACCTGGAAAAGGAAACAGTTGTATAGATTAGTTAAATTCAGAAAAGATGAAAGAAATTTAGAGAAATTTGGCCAAAGCAGGATGAGTGACATGATAGCTAGTGAAGACTGATGTTGATAAATATGAGTGCTCTAAAACCCAGAATTTCCCCAGCATATAACTGACTGATCTGGAAAGCTGGTCTTTTGGGGACACAGTGGATGCCTGTTGTGCTGGTGTGCAACGTGTGTCTCAAAAAGGTACTGTGAGGATGGACTGAGCAGAGAGCAAAGAGAGTGGGCAACCTGGGGTCTTGGGAGCTTGATCTGAAGAGTGTGAAATGATGGTGGGTGTGATCAGGACAGCCAAAACCAGAACCTGCCCTCACTGCCCTCCCCAGCAAGAGAACAGGACACAGATGGGACTTCAAAGATGGAAATTCAAAATATAACGAATGAGGTTTTCACATGATATGGAGGGATGCTCCTCAGACAGAGACCATGGGAGACCTCAGCTAAATATTGGTGGCCAAGAGAAAGCCTTGGGAAGAGAACCCCTGTATACCTGGCAGTCAGAAACCCATTCCCTGTTACCTGAAGGGATTGCTTTGGGTAAGGGGAGGCTGTGGCAGTGATGCTTGAACACTGTGTCTCCAGGTATGCAAACCCAATCCCTAACTGCACAACACCAACGTGGGCAATTTATCCACACATTTCAGGATTTACAAAGCTTAGTGCTGCGTGTTCAGTTTTCTGGATAGTTTCCCTTATTGCCCTCCTGGAAATCCCTTCCAATTAGGCACCAATATGCAGGCTTCCAATCCAGGCAGTGGGATGCAATGTGGAGAGCGGACACACGAGGGGAGAGAGTGGTCCCTGCAGGGGCAGTCTTATCAGCATGGCTCACCTCCACAGGCAGTTTATAATAATCATACTTCTCATGAAGCTCCAGTTGCACTGCCTCCAAATTAAATCTCAGCACTTTAAAAGAAAAAAAGAAAAAAGAAAAAGAAAAAAGGAGGAAAATCAATGCAAACCCCTTTCCTCCTGCACTGCCCTCTCCTCTTGCTGGGTGGCTCCGGTGCCCTGGGGCAGGTCTGGCCGTGGGGTGGGGGCTGCCGGGGTGCAGGCGGGGCCCCGGGACCCGCAGCCTTGCGGGGGCAGCAGCCCCGCAGCCCCGGCCCGGCGTGCCCGGTGCCACCCGAGCGCCCTGCAGAGCACTGCTGAGAGCCCGCGCCGCTTAATTGTCTTGTTAAATATAAATGGGCTGGTGATTTCTTAAAACTGGAAGAGTGTGGAAAGCCATTAGGAAGAGGATAATACCAGTGGTATTTAAAAATTAAAATTGGCTGTAGCCAATCCCAGCAGCAGCAGCTTTGTCCTTAGGAGCCTGACTTTGACAGTCGCTCACGGATGCTATAAACACAGGGCTGTGCTCGCAGCCAGGCAATAAAGTGACTGGTGCATTTCTTTTTGCTTTATACACCACTGTATTGATTTTGTAGTTTATTTTTTCTTGGAGGAGAAACTAAAGTATTGCGATTTCATTTAGGTACTGCATTATAATTTCCCTGATGATTTTGTCAAATGTTCCTAGAGGAGAACACCTTCTCCCGGCGAGCAGGATTCAAAGACACCAAGCCGACTAATCCATACCTAATTGGATGAAATCGTTATGCACTTTCCCTCCTTTTGGAGTTTTTTTCAGAGTTCCTGGTTCCTTAGGGATCCTAAAAGCCACTGAAGAGGTTATTATAGTATGTCCTCAGGGATGTTTAATACCCTAGCCCTGTTCAGACATGCAAATAATCTAATTCAAAAGCCTCCTAATTAGCAAGCCAGCTACAGTTCTGGATAAGGGGAGAGAGAGGGAGAGAGAGAGAGAGATCTAAAAGGACGGTGCTTTTTCCTTTTATAGGCTGCTATTGTGCAAAAGGCAGCATAACGGATAAGAAGTAATTGTTCTGATTTTAATTGCGATCCACTATTTATAGTTTTGTTCTGTCATCTGAATAATGAGGGGATTTTGTTCCTGCAGCTCACGCTAAACACGATGCAACTGGGTCTACACAGAATGCAGCGTGCGCCTGGCGTCTCCTCTTGGAAGCACAATCTTGCCTAGCAGAGATGGTCCAAGTAAAAGATGTTAAGCTCGTTAATGAATTAGCCATTTAATTGACATAATTAGGGATAATTATTTTCTTTTAATCTATTGCCAATTTTAGGACAATTAAGCTAAACAACGGCGAAGGAGATCACGGAGGGTCCTTGCAATCCGGTGAATGCTCTTGCCCTAAATGAAATGTTTTAAACTATTATGGATGTGCAGGTGGACAGAGCTGAGGGTGGCTTCTGGTTCACCTCCACGGTCCTGAATGAGGAGACAGAACAGCTGCAGTCCCCACCTCTGGCAGTGAGGTCCCTGGTCACTGCAAACAGCTTCTCCTGCAGGACTCACAGCAGTGGGATGGCCCCCACTGGAGCCAGCACATCTTATTCCTGCTGCTGTGAGCTCTGCACCCAGGCTGGAGCTGCACTGCGTTGTGCTGCCAAGTTCAGACAAAGATTAAATTTATAAAGACCTGCTCAGTCAGCTGGTGCAAAAGCACAGAGGTACCTGGATTCACGAGGAACAAAATGCAGAGAAAACTGAATGCAGGGCTGAGGCCAAGCCTGTGTGTGTGCAGAGCAGGAGCATCACAACGGCTGCCAGGTCCCGGGGGGCTCCTGAGCAGCTGCAGCACTGCCTTTGGAGGGGGCAGGAGCAGGACCCCTACCCTGTCCTTCCACTGCTGCTGCTGCGGGAGAAGAAGGGGCTTCAGATGCAAGTTGTGCCTGGTGGAGTAGGAGAGGGGGGTCTTGTATGAAGAGAGATTGCTGAGCCCAGAGTGGCATGATGTTGGCCCTGGTTTTACACTGTCCAGTGCCACCACTGGGTGCCCAAGCTGGTGCCCAGTGCCCTGTGCAGTGTGGGCAGCCACTGTGCTCCTCCTGGCCAGCCTGGTTGTGCTGCTGGGCTGTGGCCAGGGGGCTCTGCAGGACTGGGGAATTTCTGCTGCCACACCAAAATATTTGTATTATGTGGCAACAATTATTTCTGTCCTGTTGTTGGTTTGTTTTCCCAATAGAAAAAACCAACAAACAAAACCAAACCAGGTGATTCCCCACTCCCCCCTCCACCCTACAAAGACACCAAATTGCTGTAAATAGTAATATTTGAGTAACTCATGGGTGAGTATTTGCAGCTTTTTAACAGTAGACTGCAGTAGGTAACTGACATGTAGGTCTGTCTACAAAATCTGTCTGTAAGGTGCCTGAAGTTCAGTAGTTTCCGTTTTCCTCCAGTGCTTCCTTGTGAGCATTCTAAGTGGTGAAAAAAAATAAAGTAAAAATGTCTGATGAACATCAAGTATCAGGGCTGGCTAAAGCCTTCCTCTGCCTGCTCAGGTGCAGCCAAAGGACGAAGCAGACACCGTGTGCCCCAGTGGGATGGGCTGCTGCAGGGAACGCACAGGGCACGGCACCGACAGGCCTGGCTCCGGCACCACCAGGGAACACCACTGGTTGTCTGCTGCTGAGTCTCACATCCCATGTGTTGAATGCTGAACTGTGGCTCTCCATACCCCACAGGGCTAGTCCTGGCCCTCATCTTCCAGTTCTCCCAAGACTCTTCCACCAGCAGCTCCCAACACATGATGCTGGGGGCACCCACCTTCCCACCTCCCTTTCTGGCTCACACCCCATGGCCCCCAAACTCCATTGGCCTGTTTGCAGGCAGTGGCACTGAGGGGCAGGGTTTTTGGCTGAGTGCAGGGTCTGCCAAGCCCATCTCCCCAAGTGATGCTCACTCTGCTGCACGTGGCACGACTCGCCACTTCATTATCCTATTAGAGACCCACACAGCACCTGCTCAATTGGAGCCTTGTGTGCTAGCAATTAATATGTTATGCCCTGATTAATTAGCAGGGTTAATTATGATTGCTGTTGCTTAAACCTACGTAGAGAGAGACGGCATCATGTTGCTGTGACTTGCAGTGCTGAGGATGCACCCCTGGGAATTGGGACCAGCAGGGGTGAGCAGCAGCCGTTCTGGGGGGATGCACTCGCTGCCTCCTGCCCCACTGTGAGCTGGGCAGTCCAGTCCCTGCTGACCCCCTTAGCAAGTCCTTCGAGGGTGGCACCTCCCAGCCCCTCAGGGATAGAACCAAACCCCAACAGCTGATCCTGCAGGCACTGAAGGAACCGTGGCCTCCTGTGCATTTGTTCACATTTTATCCAGTGTAACTTCAAAGTGAGATATTTATAAATACCAGAGCAATCACCAGACTGTTACCAGCCCCTACCTCAACAGGTACTCTGGGTTTTTCCTAGTGCTCAGGAGTTTCTGGCCAGTTTTCCCAGGTGGGCATTGGTGCCCACAGCGAGGAGCTGCTGCAGCTCAGAGTGGAGAGCTCTGGGCAAGAACAGCACAGCCACAGGTCCAGGGGCTTCTCGGGAGAGATTCCTCACATCCACAGTCACAAAAGCTGGCTAAGAACCACAGGGCAGGCTCAAATCTGGCACACAGCTGAGCACCTCCCATTTCCCATTAAGGTTTTGATTTGTCTGTGCATGAAATAGTGAGACTTGGGGTCTTTTTGGCAGTTGTGAGTGAGAGATGACCACCCTTCTCATTGACTTATCCCTTTGAAGCTATCATCACTCATTTCTCTTGGGAAGAGAATGTGAGGCACTGGTAAATAATATAGGGTTGTGTATTTCTTTATCTCCCATAGTGTGTTGTCTCCTACATGCTGTTCTGTTCTAACAACATCCATCAAGACAAATGCATACCTGAGAACAGCCTCCCTCAAACCTCAGAAATCTGTTTCTGAGGTCACCAGCTATACAGAAAAGACAAAGAAGAAACAAGAAGGAAATTGCACAAACAATTAAACATTTTTTTTCCAGAGACAGAGAGGACTCCCCTTGTCTGCACAAGGCAAGCACCAAAATAAGAATGCCACATCTCAAACACCAGGCAATCTATTATTCTCAGAGCAGTAACATGATACATTATCAGCCACCTTATCCTAGCAAAATGTATCATTACCTGCACTTTCTGCACTTTCCAGATCAATCCACTTTAAAAATGTAGTAATATAGAAGGGTATTAGGTACTAGAAAACTCATTATGAAAATGGCGCACTCAAATTCTTTAAAGGTGATATTTCATAAAATATACTATGCCTAGCTCTTGGCTCAATCATTCTTTTTAATAGCTCCATAGCAGCCAGAAAATAAAGTATTCATGAAGATTGAAGAAGATGATCCCATGAACTTCAATTTAATTGGTGCAAATTAAAACGATCCATCTTTTCACGCTGCCCGTCTATCTCCAATCATCAGTGCACGGCACGTCCAGCACCCTGATTACAATTATCTTTTAATAGGAAAACTTGTCACTTTTTGTGTGATTTACATAAGCTTGCACAAACTTACTGGTATCATTTAGGGTTGGAATGTATTATTTTTTTTTTCCATTCAAGTCCCCTGATACAGTTGGGGAAGGGGGGGCCCAGAGGTGAGGTGAGCTCCTGGCGGGGGGCTCATTTACTGCACTTAAAGCCTGAACTTGTACAAGAAGAATGCCAGAACGAGTCCTTCAATACATCTTCATCCAGCAGACCTCCCCACAAAGAAGTGCTAATGCAGCCAGATTTCATGGTGTCTTTGCAATGACCATTGCAATTACAATACAAAAACCTAGATGACATTTTGACTTTTAATTAGGAGGGAAATGATGCTGGTCCCTGCTGATGGCTTTCTCTCTCCCTCTGACTGCTCCTAGCACTCCCATCCTGAGAAGGTACCCTGCAGGGTTTAATAAGCCATCAAATCATAGTGGTGTGGGACGTATTCTCAAGAGTTCAAATAAAATTACCATAAATGTATGTTTACTGTTCCCGGCCCAGTGTCTGAGATCTGGCAGAGGACCTCCAGCCAGGAGGAGCACAAAGCACCCACAGTATTAATTACTGTTACTATCATTATTACTATTTTCTTTGTGATGACCACAATCCAACAGCGAGGACGCTGTGGAATGATTCATTGCCTGAAGCCATTTATGTATAATACATTTCAATTTTTTTCCTTATCTTTGAAAGGCAACCCTCCTTATCACAGATGGCTTCCATCCCTTAAGATGTTGGGAGATTCAGCTTTGTTTTCTGAGGCTGGGTTTTCCTATGTATGGAAATAATGAGCATTGTTTAGCTGCTGTTCATGTGTTCCCTGATAGTGCCCACCTGAAAGGAGAGAATGGGAACCTGTGGAGCAGCCTCTGCCCTCCCCATGATCCCACCAAACCTGCTTACCCCTCCACTGAAGCACATGGAGGGACAGTTTTTAATAAGCTCTAATTTCCACCTCCCTCTCCTCCCCAGCGCCGCCAAAGCCCCCGCAGAGGTCATCAGCCTGCAAGTATTAAACTTTTTAGCACATCCACTGCAGAGCAATTTTGAGGACTCCTTTGCTGGCAGAGTTCAAATGAAACTCATGGCTGATCTCATTAAGCACTTGTCTCATTTTGGTGCATGAATATTAAACAGGAACATGTGTGAGCAGGACGCTGCAGAAGGAACATTTTTCCTCTCAGCGGCCCTTGGCGCAGCTGCCGGTGCTGCCGGACTGACATCCCAGGGGTTCAGCGCTGCCTCCCACGGCACTGGGGCCAGGGGTCCAGAGCTGCTGCCTGAAGGCAGATGTTCATTGTGCCCTGAGCTGCTGGAGGAGGAGGAGGAGGAGGATGGACATCGTGAGGGCTGCAGTCCTGGGATGAAGGGGATTTGGGAGGGTGTGCTCCCTCCACACCTTCACTGCACCGGGTGCTGCTGCTGACAGTGAGGACAGGGCAGTTCAGTGAGGGACAGCCAAAGGGCAATGGCATCAGGGGCAGCCCAGCTCCCCTCCTGCCCACACCCCAGGGCACCTCACTGCCAGGTGCCCCTCCACTACTGCCCAGGCATCTCCCCAGATCTCTCCTCATCAGTCTTTTGTCACAGCAAACACTGCTGATCACCGTGACCCAAATAAACTCCAATCCACTTGATCTATCAGGGAAACGTGCGGCGCTGACCCATCATAAATCCCCGCAGCGGTGGGAGAGGCCCGCACCTATTCCCTCCTGGCCCCGGCCAGTCACCCACCTGCCGCGCTCCCCGGTAAGCAGGTAATCATGAGCTGCCACAGAAAGGTGACCCATTACTGTGATGGATTTGGTGTGAAAAACAAATGGACTGAGACCTGCGGATTGCTGTCCTTACTGCACCTTGGCCTTTTGTTCTGTCATATCAATATCCGCACGGGGCCTCATTACACGCCGCTCCCGCGCCGTGACGGGGGCACGGGGTCAGCGCTGAGCACTGCGCTCGGCTGCCACAGCACAGCTCACCCTGGGGGCACGCTGCCCGCTCCTCCGACCATCCACTGCCCGCTCTGTCACCAGGCACTGCCCAGGAGCCCCTCAGCCCCCCTCAGCCCTGCACCGCCGGGCACTGCCCAGGACCCTGCTCAGCAATATCCTTTCGTGCTCTTCCCTCTCCTCGTGAGGGTCAGCCCTCTCAGTGGTGAATGGGCTCAGTCACACCAGCACCTGCCAAGCAGCTGCTGGGACTGAACCATGCCCCGAATGTGGCACAGCCCAAGCACCCTGGCCGTGCTCACTGCAGCTCCTGGGGTGCCACTGCAGCCAGGAGTGAGAGATGTGGGGATGTCTGCCTCACCACAGGGAGGAGGAGGAGGAGGAGGAGGAGGAGGGAGAGCCGGCAGAGCTGACCTTGAGGCTGCCTGAGACTGACCCTGAAGCAGTGAGATTCTCCATTCTGTTCACAGGCGCTGTCATCTCTCACCTTGCAGCGAGCGCTCTCCTTGCCCATTTATCATCACAAATGTTTCTATTTAGGCTTATTTGTTTGTACAGTTAAGCCCTGTTACATTTACACCAAGAAGAAGGACAAATTGTGATTTTATCCAATGTTAGATCATATCACTCCTTGCTACAACTTTCACAGCATTAATAAGGATAAAGGGAGACTTTGGAGAAATCCAATAATACAGCACATGTGATAACAGCCCAGCCAAGTGCTCTGGGGAGGGAGTGAATTCCATAGTGGAGCTGCAGCTGTGGCTGCTTTTTTGTGCTCATCCCGCCTTTTCTGTCCAGAAAAGGACAGAACTGGCTAAATGTGGCAAACACAATTCCATCTATGAGGCTCTGCTCATTAAGGAGCATTAGTCTGCCCACTGGAACCCTTCATTCCCTGAACAATATCTTGCTGTTACACAAAGCACCAGATGCCTGCAGTTCCCAACTCTTCCCACCAGCACTCACCAGGTACAGAAATGGGCTTTTTTTCCAAAGACAAAAGTGGTGGCAGAAACATGCCAAAACAATGGCAAGTCTGGGACAGCAGAGTATATGACGATGGAGAGCAGAAGGTAGAAATTGGAAGTGCCAGGATGCACTGGAGTGTACAGAAGGAGGCCACTGCCTGGAGCCACAGGCATCCCGAGGAATCCCCTTTGCCCATGGCCACCAGGAAAACTGCAGCTCTGTGTGCCTTGAGCCACTGTCACCTTAGTCCTGACCAAAAAAAGGATCAGAAAGCACTTGTGCAAATATGTCAGCTTATTCTTGGTGGGAGCAGCTTCACTAGCACCTCCATGCTCCTCACTGTCCATCTGAAGCTGCTCCTGGCCCAGGAGAGCTCCTTGCCCTCCCAGGCCAGTGTCAGGAGCAGTGTCAGACACCAGCACACACACACACATCAGCCCAAACTCTTATAGATGCTCCATCTAATGGAAAAGTCTACTGGGGATTGGCCCATTTTCCCAGTGGGAACCCCCAGTAGGTGCAAACCTGTAAGAAAATGCCTTCCCAGGTTTTTGCTGGTAGAAGTGTTTGCTCAGGCTGGTGTTGGTCAGGAGCGCTGCCAGGACCATGCCACAGGCTTTCCCTTGCTCCCCTCAGCAAAGTGCCTGGCAGCAGTCTTAGCCACCCTGGGATCTCCTCTTTGGGGGTGGCCATCCTGGGGTCCCTCCTCCAGTCTGCCACCCTGGGTCCCCCTCTGTGGGCGGCTCTGCCAGAGCACGCTGCCGACTGCGCCTGCTGGCTTTAGCCTGGGAGCTCCTGGCTCAAACCAATCATCATTTATGTTATCCTTACAGCTGAGGGCATGGACCTTCAATCATTCTTCCTAGTTAGACACAATCATCAGCCAGATTTGTCTTGTTTAGCTGAAATGCATGCACAGTAACTACACAGCCCTGCGGATCCTCCGTGGATGGTTTGCTAATCCTGCGTGCCGAATGCTCTCCATCCCTGCGTGGGTTTTAAAGGGCCAGTTTTGGCTCGAGGGCAGATCTCCTCCATGCCAACTTGCTTTCTAAGAACACAGCTGATGCTTCAGAACAGCCCCAGCCATTTCCAGGAGCAGGGGACTGTGCCAGCCCACGACAGAGCTCAGGCCAAGCAACCTGTGCTGGCACCGTTTGCACAGTGCTCATTCCTCAACGCTGATTCCAAAGGAGCACCACATTTCCTGCATGGGGCACGGGAGGCTCTGCAGCACGCAGGGTGGTGGAGGCTGAGTGGGCAGTGAGCACCATGCGATGGGGCCACAGGGGGTGGTGAGTCAGCACCGGCTGCTCCAGACACCCCTCGGTGACAGCTGGGCACTCGCTCCTTTAATCCACCCTCATCCTGCTCGGCTCCCGATCCCGACAGCCTTGGCCAGAGCCAGCCCAGTGGGGACACCCGTGTGCCCACGGGGGGGTACGGTGAGTGCAGCCCCCACTGTCACACAGACTCCGTGGCTCCTTCTCAATACACATATATTTTCTATTTTTTTATGATCAGCTAAAGATTTCTTTTTGCATCTGCCAAGGAACTATTTTCACAAATAAGTATGTAAATCCTCTGTAAATGTATGCTAATTACTTATTTTAATTACAATGTAAATAAGTAATTACTGAATAATTTTAAAGTATTTACATGGGGTTGTGTGATTTAAAAGCTAACTTGTTGGAAGTATAAAAACTATAAATTTTACAGTAATTACGCCACAATTTATACACTGTGGCCAAATACAATTTCCGTGTGCTTCGTAAGAGATAAATAAATACGTAATGCCCCAGTAGTTACTGCAGAATAACAAAACTATCCCACAGTGATTTTTTTTCCCTTTTACATGAAAAATACCCCTACACCAAATCCATTTCAAGTCGAGATTTTTTCACAAGGATACTGAATATTCATCCATGGGATCCTAAGGAACTTCTGAAGGAGAAGACGAAGGGAGGATTCTGAAGGAGGTTTCTAAAGATGGTAGAAAGATAAAAAGAGGAAAAATGGCACAAGGGCCCCTGGCTCTGCCAGACAATATTGTCTGGCAGAGTCAGGGGCCCTTGTGCCATTTTTGTGCCACCTTGTGCCAGGTCTGGGGAGTCTGTGTGCTTCCCAAGGCTGCGGGTGCAGGGCTCCAGGGACCCCCCAGCCCCAGCCCCCAGCTCTTGTGGCTGCTGTTTCCTGCAAACACTGATGCAGGAGCAGAGCTCGGCAGGAAATTGGCAATCAAAAGGTGAGTATATAAACAGTTAAATTATATTTCCTGTGGGGTATTTTTTTATTAATTTCATTGCAATAATACGTTAAACACCAGCACTGTGAAAATTAGTGTTAATGAACATTAAATGTGTTGGACAATTTAAATGGTGTGTATATATCACCCCTCTTATTATTGGGATTGGCCCAGTGGTAATATCCTTTTATCGATCCTCTGCCTTTCTCCTTGCCTCTGTCCCTGTGGAAGTGGCCATGAAGGACACTGTAAGCACAGCGCTATCAGAGACATAATCTTTTAGCACTTTAATAACACCGCAAGCAGCCATCACCCACCAGCCCTTAATAACTGTCTCCGTCAGCTCTTTAGAATTTGCAGATTACAGAGTCCTTCTAAATCTTCCTTGAAAAGGCCGGGCGCATTAACGGGCTACCTGGTGTGCTCCTGCACCTCCCTGGCCAGGGCAGGCTCCCACACACCACCTCCTCCCAAAATAGCTCCTGTGCAGCCTGTTTAGAGCTGGGAGGACACAGAGATCTATATATAGATTTTGTGTTCCAGCGTGCAGGCTCTGCCCAAGCCCGTGCCTGCAGCTCGGCTCCAGGAGCCGCCGTTAATGAGGTTTGCTCCGTAATGCAGATCTGGGAGAGCAGGTGTGGGCGGGAGAGTTGCTGCTGCCGCCTTGTTAAGGCCAGAGACGGATTTCTGGCTGGCAGGAGCATGTGTATGACATTCTCTGTTCCTTCGGCACCACATGTTCACCACTGCCAGCGATGAACCAGAGCCGGAGCACCTGAACTGGCACCCAGGCATGGCCACCCCTCCCATCCCGCAGCTCTGGCCATAATCCCAACACTCCCCCAGACAAGCTGCACACTGTCAAAGTCACTTCAGGCCCCAAGGCAAGAGGCCTTTAAAATCCTGCAAGCCCTGGGTCCTGTGTCAGTTCCTGCCACAGCCGTGCCCAGATGTGCTCAGAATCTCTGGGGTTTCGGAGAGGTGATGGTGAGGCCTTGGCACAGGTTGTCCAGAAAAGCTGTGATTGCCCCAGCCTGGAGGTAGCTTGCAGCAACCTGACGTAGTGGGAGGTGTCCCTGTCCATGGCAGGGGGATGGAACAAGACCAGGTCTAAGGTCCTTCCAATCCAAACCAGTCTGTGATTCTGTGATTCTGTGATTCAATGATTCAGTATAAACCCAGAACCTTGGCCGGGGCTCTGAGGGCTCAGCCTGAGGGCTCTGTACCTGTTCAAAGATTTTCTTTCCAGCCAGCAGGCAGTGGATGACCCCAGATCATGTATACCCAGCACTGAGAGCAGAATTGTGAATTTCCTCCGTGATGTAACACCAGAGCTTCACAAATGCAGGTTAAACCACCTGAACGCTCTTGCTGCAGGGACGTGCTAATATTATCCCCACTGGGGAACCAAGATATTTTTATGCCTTTGCACTCATCTTACATCTGAGTTTTGCTAATAACTAGATTTATGCAGTGGCACAGCTTTAAAAGAGTAGGTTAAGGGGAAAATTGATCTATATGCAGGAACACTGAGTACCTGGATTAAGATGCTTTTTTCCCTCCCAGAACACTCAGCATTTCCATAGTCTTGCATGTGTTGCAGGCACTGGTCCCACTCCTTTGCTTTCCTGGTGGATTACACATCTATTCCAAAGGATTTTAAAAAAATTAGTGATCAAATGGCTGTGAGATCTGTGGGATGTGAGATGCCTCCATCCACCAGTATCTCTCCATAGTTGGAATCAGTTTCATTGCCAAATGCACTGGAGTATGAGCAGAGACAGAGCCTCAAAGCAGTTCCCTCTGAACTCCGGCGGATTTTTCAGAGAATTTGTGAAATGTCCTTTCTGAGAACTGGGTCAGAGACACTTTCAAGCTTTTTGGTCTGGAATATGAAGGAGCACAGTAGGTGCTTTGAGTAGGTGGTTACAAAACTTGCTGACATAACAGTGTATCTCTGATCCAAGCCTGTCCACAGACATGGAATTCCTAAAATTATCTCTCTGGCTCTCAGTGAATTATCTGCTTGTTCAGGGCTCTGTAAAGGACTTAGGTGGGGGGGCAGCTCCAGCAAATCCTACCCAGGAATGGTCACAGGATGGGGAATTGCCACTATTGCCTGGCAGCACAGGCAGCATCCTAATTGTATTTTTTTCTAAATTTCTGCTTTATAAAGAATTCAATTTGTTTTATTGTTTGCGATTCATATCCAACGTTGCAGAGTAAATTTAATACACAGTAGTTACACTTGAAAGTGGACTAGTTAATAAAATGCATAAAAATAAATAGGAAAATCAATGCTTTTGTTAATATTCTGTCATTTTTACACATTTTAAAATTCATAGTAGCTCTAAAAGCACAGCACAAGTGTACTGGGCTCTCATTTGGTAAAGAGCTGAAGATGCTGAGCAGACAAAAATACTCTTCAAAAGTGAGATTAGGGAGTTGGGCCTCTGTCTTGGGCTAAAAATTGAATTTTTGTTGGCATTAACCTGGTTGTGGGTTTGCAGCTTGCATTTCTTCTGTCCACAGAGGGGAAAAAATATTCTGTCAGAATAATATGGAGACAATTAAAAGTGAATAAACCAGAGAATTTTGAACTTGGCTGATGTAAATCTACCCTGTGCATGGTTAAGATTCCCCCTCTAGAAAAATAAGCCTGTGAATTCATGCAATTAGAGAGGTAACTCTCCTCCTGCGTCTGCAAACACGGAGATCCACAATGAGACAGAAGCTGACGGAGTAAATCCCATTTTCTTTGTGACTTTTTAAACCACACAGTGTTAACAGCCACATGGAAAATCTTTCTCATTAACACCTAAGGCTCAGGGGAAATGTTGTCGACGAACGCCTTATTGCATATAACCCCAAACCCTTTAGGACCTTGAGACGCTCAGACGAACTGGAGTAATGACCTGGAAATAGTCCTCTGGGCCTGCTGCAATAATGATGTGGCTGGCTGTATTTTTTTAATATGAGGAAAGAGATTAAAGAAAATAACAGCCCTGCTTGACTCGTTCATTATTACTGAGGTGAAGTGACCACTAAGAAATGATGACAGAAACCTTGCTCACCAGTCACTGGGCCCAAATGGGGCTGGGGAGGTTTCTGACGTGGCCTGCCTGAAGGCAGCATAATAAATTCAGACATTATCTGATATGGATGTATCATAATGAAAAATAAATTTGCAAAACAGTCTGATATGAGTTAATCCATAAAGTATTTTATTACTTCATTTTCTTACATTGAATCCATCATGCATTTTTCTGGAAGCACATTTTTAATTACTTTTAATTTAAATATATGCGTCCACTGCTCAGATTGGTTTTGACACTGGTAAATTTAAAAAAAAAAAAAAAAAAAAAAGAAAAAAGGAGCATATATTTTCCTTCTTTACTGTGCTCCTTCCCCACAGACAGCGTTGTGCTTGGCCAAGGCTCGGCATGGAGACTTGCAGCGGTGAGGGTCTGTCCCTGAGCCCTGTCGAGACTGGCAGGGGCGATGCTGGGTGCCCACAGCTCCCTCCTCTCCCCTCCCATTTTGCTTAGGAGCTCTGGCAACACCTCATGCTCCAAACTGGCTCCCCCATGGCTGCCCTGGACAGAGGGGTCACTCCCAGCCGTGCCTGGACGTGGGGAGCTCTGGCACAGCGGCCGAGGGCTCGGGGCTGTAACAGCCACGCTGGGCGCATTCATTACTGCTGATGCAAAAATGACCATTAAGGAATGGTGACAGAGCCCTGCTCATTTGTGGCTGGGACAAAGCGCTGCTGCCCGGGGCTGCCTAATGAAATCTGAAACCATCACATTTATTTGTCATATGGGTGTAACACATTTGCTGAGTGGTCTAATAAATGTAATAATCCAAATATTCCTCCAGTTCTTTTAGAAGAAATACATTTATTGCCTATGAAGCCTCTTAATAACATTTCTTAGCCCTTTCCCCTCCTACTGTGTCCCCTGGGTGAGGGTGGTAGCCACCAAGAGTGAAAGCCCAAACTCTCCTCTGGAGTCAGCCAAACTGTGAGGGGCTCCTGTGGCAGCACCAGCAGCTGGCACAAAACTGTGGCTTTATCCTCACACATTGCTCTGAAATAAACCCTGAGATTTTCCATTTCTTCCAAATCAATTGGGATTCATATTCTGTGCCAGCATGTGTTCCCACAGAAGTGAAAGGGGAGCAGGGGTGTTGTGTGCCAGGGTGTGAGCCCCTGACAGCCCCCATGGAAGAGAAGACCCTGTCATGGGCTCTGACAGTGCTCCCAGTCTCTCCAATGTCATCACCTGCCACAAGCACCACCACCCAGGGGATCTCTGGCACACTGTCCTGGCTTCCCTGGGGGTGCCAGTGACTGCACAATGCTGCAGCAGTGCTGTGCCATGTCACAGAATCGTGGAATGGCTTGGGTTGGAAGGGACCTTAAAGATCATCTTGTTCCAACCCCTGCCATGGGCAGGGACACCTCCCACTAGACCACGTTGTTCAGAGCTCCATCCAACCTGGCCTTGGACACTTCCAGGGATGGGGCAGCCACAGCTTCTTTGGGCCACTTCTCTGTGCCAGGGTCTCACCACCCTCACAGGGAAGAATTTTTTCCTAATATCTAAACCTACTCTCTTTCAGTTTGAGTCACACCATGCCCTGCCACACCATGCCATTCCACGCTGTGCCACACCATGCTGTGCTGCACCAGCTGCTCGCCCTGCCCACGCCGAAGGCTGTGCCAGGCTCTGGCTCCTGCCTGCACCAGCCTGCCTGTCCCCATCCCTCCCCAGGCTGATTAGCTCTGACCCGGTGCAGGGAGCATGCATCACATCTGGCCCAGGCCCCTGTAAACAATTTCCCCATGTTTCATGCCAGCTGTTCACTGACAAAGGCAGAACTGTGCTCAGGAGCTGTCGCGAGGGTCCCATGTGAGGCCATGAGGTCCCCCCAGCCGCTGCCGGGAGCTGCTGTGGGCACACAGGGCTGAGGCTGTCCCTGTGTCCAGCCACAGCACTGGGACACTTCAGCTGCCCAGACCCCTCAGACCAGGGCTCCTTGAAACTGGAGAAAGGTTTGTTGCATGTGAAACCCTGTGGGGCTTCCAAGGGAGCAAACAAGCAGGGAAGCTTTGGGCCCAAGAGCCACATGGTGCCCTGTGTGGTACCAGCTCGCTCTGGCACATCAGAGGTGGTTGAGCACAAGCTGCCAGCAAACACAGGGGTCTGTGAACCAGGGAGAGGACTTTGGTACCTATGGTGATGACCCCAAATATGACCAAATTCAAACATCTCCCATAGTCCCTTCCTATAACCAGAGGATTTTCCATACCTGCGATGCCGAGGCTGAAGAAGCTGGTGGAACTGGGAGACAGACCCCTGTGTTAGCAGAGTGTGAGCCAGCATTTCACACACCACCACGCCAAACAGAACTTTGATATGCTGAGCAAATATTGAACTTTATTGGTTTAATTTAATTAAAATTTATTAACCTTTTATTAAACATAAACCCTCATTAAAATTCTCATTCCTGTTTCCTACAACAGCCCAGCCATATTCTCATTTCCAAGCTCATTAAATATCACCCAAAGAGAACCTATTTCTTAAGCACTGATTGTTGATAAACTATAATATTAACCCAGACATGTCCCAGAGACTTTGGAAAGGAGACAAAATGAAATCCAAACACAAACCCTGGTGCTGTTGTTTGGAAAGGAAACTGGAAAGAGACAAAGGTCCAGGCTCAGCTCCACTGCAGTGCAGTGACATGTGCTGGTGCAGCCTGGCTCTGGGACATAATCCAGAATGGCACCAGCCTCTGCAGAGCCCAGGGGCTCGGCACCTGCATGGCCCAGGCTTGTCCAGCTCATCTCTGATGGCACCACTCAGCCCAGTGCCACCTGCTGCCTCCTGACCACAGATCCCAGTCCTTGCTGAGGTGATGGGAATCGGCTGTCGTCCTTGACTCTGTCAGTGTTCCCTGAAGTACTCAGCTCCTTTGGCTCATTCTCCAGGAGCATCCTCTCCCCACCAGTGGTGCCCATGGTTCCCCATGGCCAGTCACACCTTGGCTCACAGTCAACCCTTCTGCTCTCACACTGGAGCAGCTCTACACCGCCGAAATGTGGAGTGGGGCAGAGACACCACTGCATCCCACAGCAGGGCAAGACCAGCCCAGGAGTGCCCCAGCACCCGTGTCGGGCTGCCCCCTCTTTGGTGGATTGGAGAAGGCAGAGTCATTCCTCAGCAAAGCCTGGAAGCAGCACTCAGGCTGGAGTGGGGGCAGCAGGTCAAATGGCTGGAGCCCTCATGAATATGGAGCAGTGCAGAGCAGATAATTGATTTCAGGGAAGCGGGGAAAGGGCCAGGCGTGACAGAGGTCAGTTGGGACAGAGGGATCTCTCAGAAAGGGCAGCGCAGGAGAGCAGCTGTATCACCCACAGGAGGGAGGGGGGACAGGTGCCCACAGAGACTGAGTGACACAGGAGTTTAACAAAATTGGCTCTGTCCAGTGTGTTCTGGCTTGCTTGGCTCCCCCAGCTCCTCTTTCACCTGGAGTGCCTTTATTTGCAAGCACTTCCTGAAAAATGATGGGACTCCAGAAATTCACAAAAAATCATTGTGTTGTTTTGTTCCATTAACAAAGCCAAGATTTTTATTTCAGCATCTGGGGATGGCTTTGGAAATCTTGCCCTCTGTGCTCCTAGAGCTCTGCTCTGTGATGTCTTGTGCTGATCAATGCAGGTCCCAGTCACAAGATGCCCGTTGTGATGGTGCCTTGGGCCTTCCCCCAGTCCTCAGTGCACCGCCTTCTTGACTATTGAAATTCCCAGTTTTCCAGTGATACAATGATCAGGCCTTAAAATTCATGCCTGTCTCCTCCAAAACACAAAGGACAGGGAGGAGGTGGCACTTCTGCTGGTGCCATGGCCAGCTCACCACGGAGCTCCCAATGCCACCCAGTGTGCAGCCACTGGCCAGTGCCTCCCGCCAGGCCGTGGTGTGAGTCTGGGACCTGCCCTAAGGATGCTGCTGGCCTGGTGCACAGTGACCTTGCTTAGCACAGGCAAATTCATGCGCAAGAGCTATAAAGAAAAGATATGTTAATTGTGCCACATAAAATCTGTGATTACTCTGGCTAATCTGTCAAAGCTGGGAAATATTGACTATTGTGGAAGGAGACCATTTGCTGCTGCATCTGTGTAGCTGAGGTGAACACTGAGTGTTCCTGGCCATGGAAAGCATCTGTAGAAGGAAGGAGACCAAAGCTACAGAGAGGAGCAGAGGCCACACAGCTCCAGGGAAGGGAAAGGACTGCAGCGACTCCGGCAGAGAGAGGGGCAGTTTTGAGATCAAACACATCACCAAATCAACAGCATGCCTGTGGTGGTCATCTAGCAGCTTCCATAGATGGGCTTCCTAGCCACGAGAAGGGCCAGAGGCGTTCAGAGAAGGCCACGGCATGCTGGCATGATGAGGGCCCCCAGTGTTCTGTTGCTCCAGAGCACAACCCATGCCAGCAATGTCACCCCCCTTTTTGCTGCAGCTACAGCCTGGGGGAGGAGGACAGGGCATGTAAGGAACACTTCCCTTGTTTGTTGGTCTAATCTGCCATCTCTTCCTAGACCTTACAAAAGTTGCTCATGGCCACTAGGGTCATATTTTAGGCACCTGCATCCTATCACAGCAGAATGACCCAAGCCTGTAAAGGAGTTTTTTATTGATATGGAGTGGGTATGCGTATATCACTTGTGGCATCATCCCACCTCTGTTAATAAGATTAAAAGCCACTGCTTGCATGTGCCAAGCTTACCAAATCATTACCTGTTGTATATTAAGTGTTTAATTGCATAAAATGACATCATGTTTATCTCTGCAGCATTAGCATCTAGTCCTCGGTGTCACAG
Organism: Myiozetetes cayanensis; assembly: GCF_022539395.1. Classification (NCBI taxonomy): domain Eukaryota; kingdom Metazoa; phylum Chordata; class Aves; order Passeriformes; family Tyrannidae; genus Myiozetetes; species Myiozetetes cayanensis. The sequence goes on along the minus strand of NW_026087445.1, from coordinate 10,233,685 downwards.
CGGTAAACATGCGTGATATCATCAGTCATTACAGGGACTTAAAATCAATTGCTCTCTCTGCACCCTCTTGTACAGAGAGAAGCACAATACATTAATGAACTTGAGCAAGAACCTAAGTGACAAGATGAAACAGCATAAATAATATCACTTAAAATGTGTTATCTATAACAATGAAGTGTCTCAAATAATAGAATTATGGATTCCAAAGAGGAAAGCAAGTTATTGAAATTCACACCATGGGAGCATCAGTGTGTGCTCATCAACAAAATCACCTATAAATTAATCTGATTTAATGTTGGATGTAGGTTGTATAAGACACCAACATCACTAATCAGCTTTATTTTATAAACATGTCCCATTTTACAATCTATTTGCCTGCATAACTTGACTAAGCAAGAATTCAAGATGTGGGTCAAAAATTTTTCCCCTCGCCTTATGATAATTTCACTTAGGTCCATGTAAACAGTTCTCTTGTCAACTTATTAGTCCCATTATTTCAGAATTTTCTTCAATGAACCATTTTTTAGCTATCAAAATATTTAGTTCCAGCTGCCTTCAATGATATGGACTTCAGACCAACTGAATTTATGAGTTTAACAAGATTACATAGTCAAATAGCCATTTCTTACCCAGTTTATATTTCTAAATAAACTGTCAAGGTACAGCCCAGAACAAAGTCTATTAGAAGAGGACATGCAGAGTCCATTGACTTTAACTGTATTGATTATGGATAATTATTTGGTCTCTACTGTCTTCTCACATTTTTGCAAATTTTCTCTGGAAAGGCTTAAACTTTATTGTTTACTTCTCAGAAGAAGGGGAAAAGGACAAGGGCAAAAATCCTTTCATCTCCCCTTAACCATCATGAAATCATGCTGTGCCCCGTGGCGGTGGGAAAGTTACGGCTATCTCGGAGTGGGAGCATTCATAGCTGGAGGTGGATTATTTGCAAAATCAAAGCCAAGCCGGATGACATTCTGTCAGGATAAACAAACCGTTCAACCACGAGACCATGAGTACTGACCAGAAAGAAAAGGAATATCTTGCACCTACCGCATCGGGCACTTCCAGTTCTGCGGCGCAAGAACAGACTAACCCAGCGGCCTGACGGAGCTCCCTGGCACAGCCACTGCACTGTTGTGTCCTCTGTTCTTTTCACTGGTGGGTGACGCCCCAGTCCTTGTTCCCTGCCCTTGCAGGCACCCCAGGCAGACAACAAACACGTGCTGTGACACCGCAGCTGGCAGCAGAGCGTGCTTTGCTGCGTGGGCTTCGTGCTGGAGAAGCAACAGGGCATTTCCGTGCCCCCCAGGAGCGGGTGCTCCCACACATCAGCAGGAAACCTACCCTCTGGACGAGGCTGGGCCCCAGGTTGGGACTGCCTCCTGAAGAGCCTATGTGCCAGGAGCCTCTCCAGGGCCATTCCCATGGGCCACCCCACGTTGGCCATGAACCATCATGGCCCCTGCTGCCGCCAGGCCCCCTCGCCCTCCCGCTGGGGCTGAGCTGATGGGACACCCTGGCACCCGCTCTGCGGGACTTCTCCTCTCTGACCGCGTGCTGTCCGTTCGTCACCAAGGTCACTCCCCAAGGTCACCCGCCCCTGGTGCCGCGTGAGCGTCTGTCTGGTGTGGGTGGGCAGCCTGCTGTGCCTTGTGCCAGGGATCCTCAGTCTCCCATCCCAGGACCCCGGGGCTGCCACGGACCGGGGCGAGGGCCGGGCACTGCAGACAGGCAGGCAATGGGCCCAGGAGCCTTGTAAGGCGTCCAGCCAGGTTTGAACAAGACCTTCTTCCTCCACCTCGGCCGAGGTCTCCTCATCCTTGCGGCCGCGTCACTCTCGCCATTGGGGGTCACTGTTCCAACAAAAGCTGCGGCTCCACCGCTTTCTCTGATTATTAAAAACAATATTTCTGCTACAGCTGTTTCCTGGTTTGGCTGATATGTTAAGCTAGAATGAAAGGGTTTGTTGGGAATTTTTTTTCTCATTTACAGCAACTTCCTTAACTTCACTTTGAATTTCCTCTAAACTCTGATGAAATACAGTTCATCTGCCACCAAAACCTGAACTGAAATGATGTGAAAAAGAACCCACAAAAGGGTTTTTATGAGATCTCATTCTCCCTGCACAGGCAGCCCTGATCAGGGACTGTAGGCAAGGAAATAATTTCTTTTAAATGAGTGTCTGGTTCCCTTTATATTTTTTTCTTTCGCTTCAGATTACAAGGGAAAAAACCCAAGGTGTCAATCAGCTTTAAAACAGTTGAGCTGATCTTATTTCTTCTCTGTACTGTATTCAAGCCAAACATTCCCTGAATAGAAAAAGCATAGAAAACTCATAATAGCTAAATTGGTGCTTTTAAAGCCCAAATTTAACATGCTTCCTTGGGGACATTTTCCCAGCACAGAGGAAAACAAATATATGTGATTTAGTGTCTGTTATAGAGGTTAAAATCTGCACCTATTCTTTTTTATACCCTGTCAGGAGAGGCAAGAGTAGATTTTGGGTGGGAGAGGAATAGGGCAGCAGCAGTGCACGGCTACTGGGATAGGCAGGAGAGAGGAATTCTCTGGAACACAGAGCCCAGCGCAGCCAGGTGATCCGTTTCAGAAGTGACACCATTTTTGTGAGAAACAGGGAAGATCTACAGCATTTTCCTTTTGAACTCAATAGATACTGGAAAGGAAGCTGTTCCTCTTTTCTTTGAATTTAATTTTTAACTCCAGGTGCTTGCTGGCTGGTGATAACAGCTCTGGGCTCGAGGTGGATGCTCAGCTGGGAGATGCAAGTTTGGGACTGTGGGACTGACCCTGGGATGGCCTCACGCTGCTCTAGGGAGCAGTTTTCAACATTTTTAGTTCTGATTGTCCTTGGCATTGAAAGACTCAGCCCTTGGTTGTGGCAACCCTGCAGGTTGTACTCTCATCACGTTTGCTATTTTGGTTACACCTGGGCTAGACTGAGTGGTCCTCTCCTCCTCATCGTCCCCAGAAGCTGTTATCCCTTGTCCTGCACCTTCCCCTGCGGGCAGCAATCTGGGGGAGGCGGAGCTGTCAAAGGCCCTTCAGCCAAGGGGGCTGGCTGTCTTCCTTCTGCAGCTGTGGAAGAAGTAGGTGGAGGAAGAACAGCAGTGATAGCATGCCTGGGCAGGGATGATGGCCATGGGTGTCTCTGCCAGGCTTGCCTGTGGTCTGGGGTGTGTTGCCTGTTGGTCACTCTCTGGTGCTGGCTGTTAGATTTCTTGAGAGAGGGCAGAAGCAGCAGAAAAAGGTACAGAAATGATTAAATCAGGGTGTCTGACTGCAGCCTCTGGGTCCTTCTCTGTAATTAGGTAATAATATGTGAGCAAGGAGAGTGCTGGTTGCTCTTTGGTTTTTAATCTGCTTGCTTTCATTTTCCATATATTAATTCTTCCTTTTTATCTCTGGTGGTATTTTTCCTTTGTCCATATCATCTGTCCCTTCATTAGCCTACAAGACTTGTCCTCAACTCAGTTTGAGAAACTTTCTTCTCATTTCACCTGCTAATATCTCCTCTCTCTCCCTCCAGGCACTCTCCAGTACAGTGAATTGGAGAGGTACAAGAGCTGCTGTGAATTACTCCTTGCAGTCTACTCCTGCACTCCATATTTATTACTGGATTTATTTTATCTGCAGTGATGTGCTACCGCAGTAACCTGCATGTCGAGCCCTGGAGGCTCCCAGCACGGGGTCTGTGGGGGTCCCACAGGCATGCTGAGCCCAGTCCAGCCTTGGCCAGGAGCCTGAGCCTGGCCTGACCCTGGGAAGTTCTGCTTTGTGCCACCTTGGTGGAGAACTGCTGTGGAGGATTGTTTGCGTTCTTTTTATTTTTTAAAATGCAATGGAGGTTAAAATTCCTTTTTGAGGTGTCCTGGAGCTTTGGCAAGGTCTGAATGATGAGAACCCTCAGCACTCCTGCTTGCAGCAAGGAAATAATCCCTTCTTGGTTTTACCTCTGCTCAGAGAAGCTGAATCTGGCACGAGAGACTTTAAAACTGCAGTTAGCAGTTGTGTAGGACCTAAAAGTTATAGTGAGTGGGATAAGAAGTGGTGGCTGTCTGATATTGGAACTATAGCATTTATTTGGGGCAATAAATTGTTTCCTTTCCCTCATCAGTTGTGTTACAGGATCTCTGCTGTGACCTGCCAAACCAGTCTCTCCTCATTTGTGCCACTCTAGGCTGGGAAAGGAGCTGCTGGAGCAGGGAGGAGCAGCGAGAGCAGAGCTCTGGGAGCAGCTGGAGCGACGTCTGGGGAAGGGGAGCAAGGCAGGAGCACCCAGCCAGCCACTCCCACCCAAGTGTGTGCCCTCACTTAAACTGCATTTCTTTGGATCCTGAGTGTTGAGGAATCAACGCCTCTAATTCAGTCCTCCCCACTGGGAGCTGTGCCTGTAACCGTTCCCAGTACGCACCTTTCCTCCGGAAGGCCGAGGGACTCCGCTGCCAGGTGGTTTGCTGGATCAGCTGAGGAGTTTTCTGTATTCACAAAAACATCCCCAGTCTAATGTTTAAACTGTATTCAGACCTGTGCATCTTGTCTATGAGGAGGCTATAGCTTGAGTGCTTCAAATTGTATTCCTGCCTTTCTGGCTTTGTTTTGATTCTGCTAATTTAATCATTAATTTTATTTTAAATACTGTGAGATGATGGGGAAAGGGGCTCCTTGAGCAGCATGCAGCTTAGAACTGAAACCAAGCACAGCTCACTTATTTGTAGCAGGTCTAAACAGCTGTTCCTGGCACTGCAGCAAGGATAAATGTTTAAATTCTTCACAAATACTAGTGTAAATATTCACAGTTTAAATTAGGATCTAAATCCTTCAAAGCTGAAAGAGAAGGCAGGGCCCTCTAGTCAAATGGACCCATTGTTCAGTTAATCCCAGGAGATATCTGACTACTAGTGTTTTCTTGGTGCATCTCAGTCTAACACAAATTTAGTCAATTAATCATCAGTTACAAAAAAAATGATTTTTGTTAATTTTTTTTCTAGATCAATATATTTTATACAAGAATCTTCTTGCTCGTTAGTTAGAGGGCAGATCCTTGAAGCAAATTCTGCCTGTGATTCTACCTTAAATTCATCAGTAGATATTAAATAGGTCATTGGTGTAATAAGGGCCAAATTTGCTTCTCATAGATCACAGTGGCCAGTGCTCCTAGGGTCTAATTATCCCATATTTGGTCAATAAGCCATTAACATACAGCTATGGATGTTAATAACCATTTCATGAAAAAGTCTTGGTAATTTATGAGATCAACATCGGTTAGGAAAATTAATAAATATTTCATTCTGTAAGATTTATCCGAGGACACTTTGGTGTGCAGGAGGAAGCACTGGGCTGCGAAAAGGGGGCCCAAGCTCAAATAAAGGAAGAAAGATGGGGGAAAGAAAGCCCAAAAGCCAAGCTCATGGTAGCTGGGTTTAACTTGGGCTAATAAAAATTTACTTCAAATCCTATAGCTAATAAATCCAAAGGGTGTATGAGGGAGTCCAGTAAAACCTGACTTAACATTATGTTAGTGCTATTAACAATATTTATATAGATGTCATTTCAGAGGAGGGTTAAAGCTGGTGAGTTATGGGCCAGCTGCAGGGAGTCGTGTCATGGAGCTGCATGTCTGCATGCATTCAGGTGCCATGACCTGCCTCTTTTTGGGTGACAAAAGTTTAAAATTACATGGAAGAGAAAGGCGGCAGGCTCAGAATTTCCACTTGCTTCAGCCTCCTGTCTCCCAGGCACTATTTTAAAGTTTAGCAAACTTCACAGCAGGACATAATTTACCTTATTTGCCAATCTATTCTTCACCTGATAGTAAATCTATTGTATTTGATTTGATATACAGCAGTTATAAACATGTGGCATTTTTCCAGCTGTGGTCTTTAGCAGCAATCACATTTTGCACACTTCTGTAGTCAAAACCCTTTCCGATGGCTACAAACCTAGTGGAAGCCTGAATTTTACCTTGCAGTCACTTTCAAAATGTCATCTATTTTTAACTTCAGACTGCTCTTAAAAACCCGGTTATAGCCTGTTGGGATTAAAAAGCCAGTTTGTGTCAGGAGCAGAGAGGGATGACCTGGCAGGATGGGCAGAGCTGCTGTGTGCCAGTGGCAATGGTGCATCCCAGGGACCGGTGCTGTGCCAGGAGCTCACCCTGTGCCCTGCACATCAGTGGTCTGGGTTCAATATAGTGCTTACACAAATGGTTAAAATAAAACAAACCCCAGGTTTTTCATGCTTTGCTGAACTGTGCCCTTAATTACTTTCAAAGTGGGTTGAAATTACCTGCTTTGCTTGGGTGTGATGTTCTTCTCAGTAGCAGGGATTCACACACTCAAATGGTGATGTGTGTTCTTACCACTATGACTAAACCTGGTTATTTCTTTCCTCCAAAAAAATTGTCTTTGGAGATTAAAAGCTGGATCGTAGCTGTAGAGCTGTGAAGAGCTTTCCCGAGGGTATATCCAGGACTACCTACAGGAGCACACCCAGCTTGGGAAGCCGTGCTCAGGGCACAGCCTGTGCAGTGAGACCAGGGCTGTGGCTGGCTCAGGTGGACAGTGTACAGGGCTATCCAGCCGTGGTGGATCTGGGCTGGTGGCACCCAGGTGAGCTGGGCTGGGGTCACAGCAGTGGCAGTGTTTAAGCTTGCTCCAAAGCAGATGAAGTGACGTATTTCCCTTGCTTCTGCTGAAAACTTCCTGTGAGGGAAGCTCCTGAGGAAGATGCTGTCCACTGGAAGGCAGGTGTGCTCAGCTGAGGTTACCAGGCAATAGCTTCATGTTCCCAGCTCCTTCCTGCTTTTGCCTTCCAGAGTCTGGGCTGCAGGACCTGGGTTTGGGGGATGCTGCAAACACTTGTAGGCCATTGACTCAATTGTTAATCTATGTTGAATGATTGTGCTATTCCATCCTGCTGCCTCTCTCTGATTAGACTTGTAAATGAAAAACCATAAAAGTCAAAAATGAGAAAATAGAGGACAGAATGAGAGAAGGCACTTATCCCCTCAAAGAGTGCCTGAGCACTGAAAGCAACTCCAAAGCCAGGAGCTGGGTGCTCTCTACAGGGATGCAGATCTCAGTGCTGCTGCTCCAGGTGCTCCCCCTGTCCTGGGCAAGGACTGTCAGTGGCACCCTCTGCTCTCTGACCATCAGCTCTGGGTGACAGGGCCAAAGCAGAGGGGAAGGAAAGCAGCTGATGCTGTTTGCACGAGGTGTCTGTGGAGTCCCTCTGACCAAACACAGTCCTGCTTTGGGTCTTTACTTGCTGATTAAGCTTCACCGCCAGGTTTTTCCATCCACTCCTTGGCCTTTATGCCCTTGGTGACATGATGTCTGTTGCCCCTGCCAAGACCCTCTTCAATACATTAGCTTAGCTAGGGGTAAACTCTGACATTAGGGAAAAAACCCCACTGACAGTTAATGGAGCCCTGTAGGTCCCTGACCCCTGGGGATACGCACACAGTACCTGGCAAAAAACCACATTCTTCTGTCTTGGGGAAAAGGTCAGAGTAGCAAGAGAAAATAGGCTGTTCATATTTTGTGGAATATTTATCAGGGCTGCAGGCTCTGGAGCTGTGCAGGGGGGTCAGGGTCCCTGCCCGGGGTGAGGGTCTCTGACGGGGCTCCGGGTGCCGCAGCACAGAGTGTGCGGCAAATTGCCAGCAGTCAGAGGGCTGCACGTCATTTGCATAATCTGCAAGATCTAATTGTGTCTTTGGGCTTTTAATAAAATGGGATTGGTTTTATTTCAGTGGTTGGCTCGTAATAAAGGATTCAGCATTCTCCAAAGCAGAATGGATGGTGTGTGTTGCTGCAGCCTTCCCTGTCTCCAGCTGAGACACCGGCACCCTGCGAGCCCTGAGTCCACGTCCACAGGGACCGTGGCTCTGGAAGCACTGGGGAGGGAGCCAGGAGCCATTGTCCAGCTGTCTGGGGCAGGATGTGCTGCATGATGAGGATGTTCCTTTGTCAGCCTAAAAAAGACATTGCGTATTTACGCTTGTAAGTTGTTTTTTTCCTCCAAAGTTAGTGGAGAGTCGAAAAAGCAGAGGAAAGTAGATGAGTAAAAACACTAAGAAATGAAAGAAGAAAGAAAATACGGCGTAAGCAAGGTGGAGAAAGAAGGAGAAACCACCCCTCAGTTTACCTATACTTGAGGGTTTAGTGAGGCCTGTCAAGCCCCAAAGGGCAGTTTGGATCTGCGAAGCACACGTGTGAGCCCCAGCAGCACCACGGGGAGCCACACCCATGCCTGATCACCTCCTGCCTCAGCCCCTTTCAGACTGAGCTCTCCCTGCTGGGACAGCAGCCTGGAGTTGCTGTACAAGCAACTTGGCTGAAAAAAATCAATAATCTTTTCAATAAAGCATTTTATCCCTTATATATATTGTCTCTCATAAAGATTTTACACAGACAAAAAGTTCAGAAGTTGGTGTAAAAAATGTTGGGAAAAAGGTGAAGATACGTAAGTAAATTACAAACTTGAGGCTGTTTGCAGTACCTTGGGAAAGGGGGAGTTATATTGATGAGTTTTTATTGATTTACCATCATTCCCAGTGTGGACATTTTCTGGTCTATTATACCACAGTCGCGGCATATTCCCATCGCAGCACTAAAAAGGAAATATGGACAGCCTGACCTTGGCAATATGGAGATAATGAAATACCCTTAATGATCCTTCCAAAAGATTTTACAAGCCAACTTCAGATTGTATCTGCTCTGTGCTATGCTAATTTTTAGGAAGACTTGAAAGGAATACCAGGGGCTTACGACTTGAATCCTAACCACGGGGTTTTGGGGTTAAATGGAACAAAACCAGGTGACCTCACTACCTGATAGACAAAAGCTGCTGTGAAAGTGCCTGGTATTTCCAGGAGGTCCTGGAGTCATTTGTCCCCTCCCAGGAGATGGAGGTTTGTGGGGCTTTCCCACAGCTGTCCTTAAACCTGGCACCTGGACTGCCTGAGCCCCGGGGTGCCTGTGGCCACCCTGTCCCACAGAGGGACACTCTGTGCCACCTTGTCCCCATCATGTCACTGCAGCCCTGGAGGAACGTGCTCAGCACCAGAAGACTTGTGGCACTTCAGGGTGACTTTGGGGACAGCTCAAGGAGATTTACCATACATGTACCTGCCTGGAATTGTACCTAGCAGGGACATAAATAGTAGGTTTCAGTGCTCTGCTTTCCTCCTCTCCCCTCCCCAGCCCAGCTGGCAACACAATTACCAGCCCCAAAGTATTATTTTCTTAATAAAAATGTTACGTGTAAAGCAAAGCCACAAATGAGTCCCAAGCCCATGCAGATCTCAATCAATCCCTTCTTTATTCCCCAGCGAGATTGCTAATGACCTTCACGCAAACCTTCACCAAATCTTTTTTAAAGGCAAATATTAATTTCCTAGCATGGAAAAAGGAAATAAAAAAGCCTATTTTTCATAGGAACTGCGCAGAAAGAAAGATATATTTTCCTTCAAAATGCGGGGAGGATTTTTACATTTTGTCACTTGCTTTGCATAGACTTGGTACCACCATTTGTTCACCTCTGAATGTAATCTCTCCCCATAAAGCTTCGCTCTAAATTCCTCTGCTCACTGTTTGGCTCTGATAGCTCCTCAGCTCTGCTGGAGCGGTGCTGGAGGAGTCCTCTGCAGCATGTTCCCAACCCTCTGGGAGGAGACTGGCAACGACTCTTTCAATTTTAACAGCTGAACCATTCATTTTTAAAAAGTATGCACCACAGCCACGTAACATTTTATGGCAAAGTCTGCAAAAGTAGTTTATAATACAAAAATTCTTTGTAGGAAGATGCATTGTGCTGTGCCACGGCATCCCTGGCATGTGTGTGTCCTGTGCCAGCAGGCACTGAAGATTCCATGTGAGAAGTGCTAAGAGGCAGCACACCCATGAGCAGAGCCAGCCTCCCCACTGCCTGGTCCCGTGCAGATGGGATGTGGATCCTCTGCATGGCCACATCATCTGCCGTGGGAGCACAGAGAGAGCTTCTCCCAAAACAAGACCTTCGTCCTCAGTGTTTGTTAGGCCTCCTTTGGACAGTTAGTGTTGATGTTTCAATGGTTTGTAAGGTGCCAGACCAGGTTCACATGTGCTCAGGATGAGTTTGGACCTGGCCCTTTGGCTGCTGCTTCCAGCAGACTTTACAGCAACCCAGGGTTTTGGCTCGTCCCCCAGAGCTGGTGACACATGTGCTATGAAACACAAAGCCATCCTAGAGCACAAATCCGTGCTTCATCGAGGAGGTAATCCAAACCAGTCTGTGCTAAATAGCACGTCTGCTTGATTCCAGAGCCAAAGCAGTGGCACAGAGGTAGCTTCTTCCCTTGTTTTAGACCTTACCTGCATCTTCAGTGGTACTTTTTAGCATTAGCTTCATTAATCAGTTTGAAGCAGTGGTTTGAAGAGTATTTTCTGGAAGTCATTTGCTGGGGTTCTCTTCCATAAGTCTTGTAAACTTTTCTCAGACTGGTCTGTTTAAAAGGAGTGGGAAAATGCTGTAAGAACCAGTATGAGCCAAACCCTTGTGCTGTGAGCACATGCTGGCTCCATTCCAACTCTGGCATTTGCTCATGCAGGGTCCCTGGGCAGCAGGAAGGAGAGGGCCAGGGTGCACAGCCAGGGCAGAGCCACCACCCCCTCTGCTTCAGTGGGTCCTCCGCCCATCACCCCACAAAGTGAGCAACAGTTTGCCTGCACACATTTGGGGGAAAAACAGTTAATACGATAACAATAGCACTAAATCAGGCACAGAACTTCAAGTACAAGTCACAGCAAGAAGTTGTTAATACCTTTATTATGGGATAAAATGTATTCATGATATTAAAGACATCACATTTCTGCCCTGGTGTCACATTTTAGATGTAGCGTAGATAAATGATATATCACTGTAAGAGATCTACAAAAACCATTAGTAACCATGACATTTTGACGTCAGATTTTAAAAAATTCCTAAGTAATCTTTTTGATTTATGAAATGGTGTCCAGGTTCATCGAGACTGATCTCAGATTTATCACAGCCTGGTTAGAATTATTAATGATTTTCAATTTGTAAATCCAATGCCAGCATGTCCAAGTGCTCTCAGCAAAATCACAGAGAGCTGACAGGGAGATTTTGCTCAATCCATAGTTTTCAGCTCTTGCAGGATCTCGTGGTTAACCCGCTGCGGTGCAGCGCGGCACAAAGCCATTGTTCTGCGCGGCACAAAGGAGAGCGGCCCGGCCCCGCGCATGAATCACGGCCCGAGTGGCCGTGAAACACACGGCGTCACCAGGAATGACTGAGCTGACTTTTACAGGCTCCTGCTGAAGACCCTTAAAGACTTAAATTATAATGAGGAGAAAAGCTGATCTAAGCCAAAACAGACAGGCTTGGGTAGTTCTCCCCTACAATTCATCACGGGAGCAGATGAAAGGGAAGCAGGGACAAGGAAAAAAACCCCAGCACGTCTCCATCCCTCAGCAGCCAGTGGGAATATCTCTGGAGAAGAAAGCACACCTTGGGTACACAGACTCCAGAGCCCGAGCAGAATATTTATTTCCTAATTTATAGCATCTTTGTCCCACCACTGCAGGGAGGGGGTTAGAGGGAGACTTGGATGTTATAATGTTCTCTGCAGTGGGAAGCTGACTGTTCCTCAGGTGAGGGGTGAGTGCACTCTGTGCTGCTGTACCTGCCCTTTCCCAGTGACAGGTGGCACCCAGACACGCTGGGTGTCACCCATCAGCCTCTCCAGGACAACACTGCCTTTGTTTTTTAAGATGGTTAAAGGAAAACTGCCACGATTCATCCTTAGGCTGCAGACAGCTAAATTATTATTTACTTCAAAATATTCTCTCTCATGTTCCTGAGACACTGAATTTCCAAGACTTTGGGCTGTCTCAGGGTCCGCACTGCTGCCCCAAAGCCCCACATCCCATGGGAGCAGGCACAGCTCTGGCTGCCTCAGGAGGTGGTTCCAGTGTCCCACCAGTGCACGGAGGGAGCAGCAGCAGGGCTGCCACGGGGCAATGGCTGAGGGATTTCCCACTTTTTAAACACAGGCAAAGGAAATCGGGCCATGGGAATGGTGGGAACTGGTTTAAGTGACTCCTGCTCCGGAATCCACATCCAGGCAGGGCTGAACAGCCGTGCAGCTCAGAGCCTGTGGAACAGCAGGACTTGCAGGTGCTACTCAGCTCTGAGTGGATTTTAGCTCCATGCTGCAGGGACATCAGAAGGATGAAATTCCAGTATCCCTCCAGGCCAGCACTGTCATGGCTTCTGGTGCTTCCCAGAGCACTCAGGTGCCTGGAGAGAGTCAGTGTCTAGTTTTTCCTCAGTACTCCACCTTAATTGGGCAGGTAAAACTCTATAATTAGGGATCTTAACTGGGGAATTTTTCTAATCCATCATATCTGCTCCATTATTCAACTCTATCAAATCCATGCATGCAGGGCAAAGCAGGACATTCTTCACAACACTGTCAATATTAACGTCTTTCCAATTACATAGCATTATAATGGCAAACTAATGAGGAACTCTGACACGCTGCTTGCAACTTCTAACTTTTGATTAAAGCCTCCTTCAAGATGCTCCCCTTTAATTTATGGTGCATGGCTGGCCAGGCACAGGCTAGGAAGTGTTGGGAGGGAGAGGCTGCTCCTGCACACACCCAGAGCAGCTCACCTGCCTGTGAAGGGGCTCCCAGGTAGGCCCAGGTGTGTCCCCACACTGTCCACATAGAATTACAGAATCATAAAGGTTGGAAAAGACCTTCAAGACTATGGAATCCAACCTTTGATTGATCAAAGGTTTGGTCAACTAGACCAAAGCCCTTAGTGCAACCTCCAGTCATTTCTTGAGCACCTCCAGGGATGGGGACTCCCCCACATCCCTAGGCAGCCCCTTCTACTGGCTGAAAACCCTTTCTGTGAAGAAATTCTTTCTGATATCCAGCCTGAACCTTCCCTGGCACAGCTTGAGGCCATGTCCTCTTGTCCTGTCAGGGGTTACCTGGGAGAGGAGGCCAAACCCCACATGGCTCCAACCTCCTCTCAGGTAGCTGTGGAGAGCAATAATCACGTGCACTGGGAGGATGCATCTGGGGCAGCCTCTGCAAGGGCTCCTGTGAAGCTCTGTAGCCAGAGTCCCGTGTCAGTTCAGAGCCAGTGCACTGCACTGGAACCTCTGGGTGCTCAAGGAGCAGGGATAGAGGTCCAGCTCCCCCAGGACCCCCAGCAGCACTGCGGCTCCAGTCCCTGCAGGTCTGCTCCCTGACAACTGCCTGGGCTGTCTGCATCTGGCAGGGGAGGGGTGTGAGCTGCTGATACCATGGTTGAAAAAAGGGGTTTATTAAAATATTCTTCTGACAGGTTCATTTTCTGAATTCCTCTGGATTATTTCCAGCATTCCAGTTCCATCAGAAAGAACTCTTTTCAGGGGATGGGGAGAGGCTGTGAGGCATTTCTTCCCTTTTCCTCTCATTTAGATGAGGACAGTCTGAAACAGCCACAGCTAAGTGCGATGGAGTGTGTCCTTTCATAGTGCAAGAGAAATGCTGGGACAGAGCAATATCCCAAGAACCTGCAATCCTGCAGGAGAATCCTAATAGCAGAGGGAACGAACTGTCACGACTGCAGCTGTAGTTGCTTTGGGTGCCAGGATTGTGAGAGCTGCAGCCGTGGCCAGGCTACAAGGTCTCCACTCCAGCTGCAGGGCACTCCCCTCAGCGAGGTGGGTGACATATCTCATGGACCTGATTCCCTCCAAAGCACCTGGAATGGCAGCGTGAGCCCAGGAATGCTGCTCACTTCTTAAAATCATGCTTTTTCATCAGACTCCTTAAAAAGCTCCACTCTGGATAAATTCCAAATTGCTACAACCTCAGCTGGAGATCTGTCTCTGTGAGGTCACTCACACCTTTGCAGAGGAATTTGCCAGCTGACCCCCAAGGTTTTGGTGGGTCCTCGACCTGCCAGTGCCGTGGTCCTCCACTGGATACAGGAAGCCAGATGTCATGGGGGAAGGGTCCCATGGGAACCAGAAGCAGCCCTAAGCCCTAAGCCCCAGGGCAGGGGGAAGGTGCTGGGGGTGAAGGCATGGTGTGGGGCATCCTGCCCCTCAGCTGCCCCACTAAGGAGCCGGCACCAGCGCACCTTTCCAGAACAAACGTGATTCCCATCGGAAACTAACATGGCAAGAGGGGAACACAGTAATAACCCAGTGAGGAGACATGGCTCTCAAGACATCTACAGACTCCAAATTAAATGAAATTTTGACAGAGAAAAATATGTATTGGCAACATTTCTTGATCCACAATTCAAAGAGAAAATTGAAACCATATTTCCGTAAGAATCAGTCGCTGGAAAGAAGTTCTTAATAAACAAAAAGAGACAGGTCATGTAATTCACTCTCTTTTCCTCTTTTCTATTTGTTAGCCAGGAAAGATTAAGAGTCAAGGAAAGAAAGTTTTTAACTGAAAATTTTTAGTTGAACCTGACAAACAAAACAACTTGGAAGGAAGTTTCCCAGCTGCAAGTCTGAATATTTATGTCTGGAGATGTAAGGAACATTTCAAAACATTAAACAATTTGCAAAACCAAAGCTGCTGTGTTTGGTTTGAAATCCTCTGGTTTGCTGCCTCCTCTCCATCTCACTTTTAGGAACACCAGCTGCAGAATCCATAGGTGGAGAGGATGGAGGGGGACTGCTCTCCTTGTTTGGTAAGGGACATGTTAGATGTTCCCTCCTGGAAGCGGTCAGTGGCTGTTGGAGCCCCATTTCCACTGGCATTTGCCTGGCAAGTCAAGTACACCTATACTGGAGTGACTCGGGTGTGAGTCCTGTTAGTCCTTCACTCAAGAACCAATGCTCTAAGCTCCAATTTTTTTTCCCTAGATTTTCTGCTCTAATTGTTCCCAGGGTACAGGGTTTTGGCACTGCTTTTTTTTTTTTCCATTTGAAAATTCTCTTCCTTCCTCCTCAGTGAAAACTGAAGCAAAAACTACGAAAACAAGGCAAATAAAAAAAAGTAATTGTGGAAATCCTTAGGAACATCCCCCGAGGATAACCTGGAGGTGTACTGGCACACAGAGTCGGTTCCTGCAGAGGTTTATTCCTGGACCCAGAGGAGCAGAGCAGCATCCTGGGGTGGGACCCTCAGCCCCAGCATGAAGCCTGAGCCCCCCCAGGCCCCTGCCAGCCCTGCTGCTGGGTGCAGGTCCAGGGGCACGTGGGAGCTGTGCTGGCACCGTGCAGCGGGGCAGGCGCTGGCCCTCCCGCACCGCAGAGTGACATGAATTAGTGTGTGACAGTGACAGAAAATGGAAAAGAATGGCCCTGCAAATGCAGTTACAAGAGAAAAGCAAATTGATTTAGTGGACATATGAGTATTTTTGAGAGAGAAAGCAAGAGAGCTGCCTGACATATTCCAAGATACCTCACGATTGCTTCTCTTAAGGAGATGTCATTCAGATTTCCCTGAACTAGCCTTTAAATTACAGTTCTATAAATAGATTGGGCACTGGCAGTATTTACAGTGTGAGCATCAGGTGAAAAACTACATTGGCTGCGGTGGCTGCTCCTCTCACCTTGCGCCTGCCCCGCTGGAGGTTAACTCTGATTTCCATGTTAATGCCGCCTCGATCCCAATGGCTGCCATTTGTCAAATTAACATTCATTTCAACAACCCAAAAGTGAGAGCTTTTAAACATTAATTCACAACTATGAGCTCTTCTCAGCACATTATTATGTTACTGTGATGAAACAAACTGCCTATGGAAAGATATAGATCCTGCTGGAAATGTTGGCACTGCAGATGGGAGAGGAGGCAGCGCTGACAGGGGCGAGGGCAGCTGTGCCCAGACACCAGCTCTGGCATGGATGGGCACAAACGGAGCCAGGAGCCCTCAGAGCTGCTGCCCATGGGATCTGCTCGAGCAGAATGCCCTCAAGAGCCACTCTGGGCAGGTCAGGGCTGCATGTCCCACCCGGGTCTCTGTGGAACGTGGGGCCTTGGAGCCCACACCCAGGACTGGAAATGCCAGCCTGCCTCACTCCACTGCTCTCTCTCCTTCCTGCGTGGCATTCCCGGGAAGTGGTTTTCTGGGAACCCACTCCTGCTGCTACACCACCACAAGCATTTCTGGAGGTGAAAGATTATCATCTGAAAGATTTAAATCAGTGCTATTTTGAGTCTGCAATTATTCCAGCTCTCACTGTGACTGATCAATGTGCTGTCTCTGATTAACAAGACAAATTAGGGGAAGGGCATTCCTACACTGTTGCCTGAGGAGGGCTGTGGTACCACACCCTGGGCATGCCTGCACAGGGGTGCAGACAAAGGCAGGACATGGTGCCAACAGCGCTTGGGACATCCTTGGCATGGGAGCTGCTCCCCGTGCACGTGCTCCTCTCTCCTGCCAGGGCAGTGAAGCCCCAGGCATCACCACTGCCCTTCTGCCACAGCACTTCCAACACCTGCCGTGGCCAAGGGCAGGAGGGCACAGATGGTCCCTGCAGCCTGTGACCCCAGCAGCCCCTGCTTGGAGCACCCAGCAGATTCAATGAGAAATGCCAGACGAGAGGGAAATCTGCCACCCTTCTGCTGTGAGCACCAACAGCCCCTCACAGCCTGTGCAGAGGCCACTGGGTGCTGCAGGCAGAGCCCTGTCCCCTCCTGTCCCCTCTCACACATCAGGCACCCTGTGGACAATGCTGTCCTCAGAGGCCAGTGCTGCCCTCCCTGCCACCAGCACACCCTGGACCCCTCCCAGTGCTTCATCCCTCCCATCCTGTTTTCCAGAGTCTGGTCTGAGTTTTAATGGAGTTAAGGGATGAGCTGAATTGGCTCTTCCTCAGCATCCGTGTCCAGCAGCATGTGCCAGTGGTGCAGCAGGACAGGATTTCCTCTCACCTCTCAGAAGGAGAAGGACCAGAGGGGTCCCTGGTGCCCGAGAGCCACCCTGGTGCCAGGCACTGTGGGGGCAGGGGACAGGAGCCCAGAGCTGTCGTGGGCAAGGCAAGTGTGCCAGACTCCATGTCATGCAGCACTGGGACCAGGAGCGCCCATCCCACATCTGGTCTCCTGATTTTCCTGAGGGTTTATCTCCCCAAATAAGCACAGACAGATACCTACAATTCAACTACATCTGGAATAATCCTCAGCTCCTAACTGAGCCCAGAGCTGTAATTCAATCAAGATGTTCTGCTGACACTATAAACCGGGAGAGCGGCGCTGAGCGCTGTGTGTAAATGCCAGCAGAACCCGAGACTGAATTACAGCTGCGCTGCTGCACCAGGCACATTGTGCTCAAACACAGGGGAACAGAGTCCTCTTTGTTAAACTAATTATTTTAATACATCGAAGGAGAGGACAGAAAGGACCTGCTAAATATTTACCGTTTCAGGCCTGCTCTTGCAGGACATTTTTTCACTGTTGTTGATATAAGCTGCTCTGTGCTGCAGTTAAACCTGCCCATAAAAAGGGAAAGGTTGGAAGTGTGTGTGACATATTTCAGGGGGACAGGGTGACTCTGGGGGCTGGTAATGGAGCCCACAGCCTTTCACCTCTGGAGCGCTGGTTTGAATCCAAACACTATTTCCATCTGGAGGTGGTTTGGCAGCATCCCTGCTATGAGCTGGGCTGTTCTCTGTCCTCACAGGGCAAAGGTCCCCCCCAGCACAGTGCCTGCTCCTCCCGTTGGAGGGATCGAGAGGGCAGGGGAAGGGGCTCTCCCTGCTGCCTTTGGGAGCCCCAGGACAGGCACAGCCCCCCACTCAGGGGGTGTCATGCTGCTGCACCCCACAGGGACAGGAGAGCTCATGATGCCCTGAGAACCAGCAAGCCCTCCTGACACCACATTGGCCTTCCCAGGAGCACCCAAGTGGTGGTGCAGGGGGGCAGCTCTGGTGGGCACTGGTATTCCCATCCCAAAGGGGTCCCGCATCCTATCAGTTCAGGCCAGTGCCTGACCAGGGTCCTCATCACTGGAGGGGAGTTTGGGAAGCCCATTGCCATGGAAATAGCTCTGTTTGCTACAGGAAGATGATGCAGTTCAGGCACTGCCACCCCAGCGAGGGCACTGCTGGCCAGAGGGAGATACAGCACCAAAACACCCAGGGAGGGAAGAGGATGCATCCATCCAGACCGGCACTGGCAGCACACGGTGCCTGCTGCTCAGGCAGAGGCTGCACCACTGGAAGCTCCTGCAGGTTGGAATTACAGACCTGCAGGAGAGCTGTGGCAATGCCTGAAAGCACCAGGGACATGTCATCACCTTCCTGGCAGCAGAAAACAGGGACCCCCAGCACCTGAGAGCCCCCAGGCTGAGAGCAGGTCCCTTGAGACTGTGTCTGGAGCTCACCTGTGCCAGAACTCCCAACTCCCTGAGCAGGCACCTCGGGTAGGCGGGCACATGAGAGCCCAGGAGCCCAGGAGCGTGTCCCACCGGCGGCAGTGGCACTGCAGCCTCTTGGTGACATCTCCTGATGGCTGACCCTCTCCATACGGAATAATGGAAAGCATCTGCCTCCAATGGTGCTGCCAGTTCTGGCTGGCTGGCTCCTGAGAAAACGAGCCCTCTGTGCCCAGCCCAGGCAGGGAGAAAGCTCCATCCTTGCCCCAAACGGGAGGGAGCTCATCCAGCCGTGCCCAGGGCAGGGGTCCTCTGAGGAGAAGCTCAGATTCTGTAGAACTCAGCAAAAACTCTGGGTAAGAACTCAAACATGCAGCAAGCGCTGATTTTCCATGTGGATGAATTGCCATTACCCCTGCCCATTAATTAGAATAATGCTAATTGTTGTTATACTGATGATTATAGAGACTACTTCATATTTACTGGAGTAGGAAATATCTAAACCAAACCCTTGCACAAGCCACCTGCTTTTATCAAAGTCACTAATGTCTGAGATAACATTCTTAAATGCCAGATTTTCTATGAAAACGTATATTTTTATCAAGAAAATTAAATTTCAGCTTAAGGTTCTTATTATAAATAAAAGAAAATAAGTCAATAAAACAATAAATATTTAACTGAATGAAGCAGAAATTATATTCAATTATATTTTCTTTAAAACCCAATTTATCTGCCAATATTTTCTTTAAATGCTCATGTTACTTTTTCACTTACTAACAATAAATGCCTGGATGCATTTCAAAGTGGTGCCTTTTCTATTATTTCATTTCCTGGAGTCCTCGGCTTGAAAGGACATTAATAGCACACTATAAATAAAAAAAATAAAAAAAAAAAGTTACTTAAGGATTTACAGCTGAGGATTTCTATGGAAACAAACCGGAGAGGGGAGTTTGAATCAGGCTGGGGGCGGGGGATGGAAACAAAGAGCTGAAAACGGGAACCAAAGTTCAGCTGCCGCATGGCAGCCCCGGGGCTCCCTGCCTGTGTCCGGCATCGCCTGGGCTGGGGGCACCGCGGGTGAGGAGCCCGCACCGCTCTGGCACAGGGGCACCAGCGGGATGGGGACACCAGCGGGAGGGGGACACCAGCGGGATGGGGACACCAGCGGGAGGGGGACACCAGCGGGATGGGGACACCAGCGGGAGGGGGACACCAGCGGGAGGGGGACACCAGCGGGATGGGGACACCAGCGGGAGGGGGACACCAGCGGGATGGGGACACCAGCGGGAGGGGGACACCAGCGGGATGGGGGCACCAGCGGGATGGGGACACCAGCGGGATGGGGACACCAGCGGGATGGGGACACCAGCGGGAGGGGGGCACCAGCGGGAGGGGGACACCAGCGGGATGGGGGACACCAGCGGGAGGGGACGGCCCGGGGTGCCCGGGGAGCTCTGCCGGGGACCCTGCCTGTGCCCACGATGGGAGCTGCAGGGAAGTTGCAGGGACGGCTCCACATGCCAGGGCCACGTGGGACATTGGAACATCGTGGGATGATGGGACACCACGGGACACTGGGATGCCATGGGACACTGGGAGGCCTTGGGGTGTCTCTTTTGTCTCCTGTCCTACACTCACCCACACCTGGAGCATCTGAGCCAGCGATGAGCAACAGCTCCATCACCAGCTCTCGCAACGGGAAGCAGATTTCCAAGTGAGAGGGACCAAAATGACTTGCATAACATAGGAAACAATTCAACAATCAAAAAATCTTTCACTACTTAATAGGATTTTATAAATTGAATTATCTCTGTAAGCGCTGACAGTCCGAGCTGATCAATCAATTAAGGGATGCCAGGCTGCAGCTTGCAGACCCACTCGGTGGGAGAGAGCTGCTGCTGGGGCACCTGGCTCCTCTCATGTTCCCCCAAGACTCCCATGGAGGCAGGGCCATGCCAGGGCCTCCCCCTGCCATGGCAGTGGTCCCATAGGACAGCCCCGCTCCAGTCAGGGAGCCCCAGCCTTACAGTCAGGGCCACGTCTGGGACATGGGCCAAATCCAGCTCCATGTTTGTGGAGCCAGAGAGCCCTGGGAATGGGCAGAGCCCTGAGTGCCCTCTCTGTTATGGACTTTTTGGTGACTCTCATTTAGGCTCCTGCAGTTTGGCTCTCCCAGAGAGAGGCTGTTGATGCGGTGGGTGCAGCTTGATTGATGGCATGGAGGGCCAGGTGTTTGTAGACCAAAGGTTAGTTTAATAATCTGTTGGGAGACCTTATGAAATACAAATTTAGGTAAACAACATATTTTTCTTGACTGTTTTTCAAGATTTAAGGCAGGGATCCTGTTCTCAGAGTCTCTCTGATGCATTTCCAATGCACTCTGCTATTACATTCTTCAAAAAAGAGAGATTGCTTCTCGTGCCACGTTCTGGGAGAGAGAAACCTAATTGAATCTGCAGCCCGTGTGGCTGGACAGCATCTCCTTCGCAGTTATGGATGGGCTGGAGAGCCACTGAAACACACAGGCAGGCCTATTGGAAAGGCAATTTTTTGGTGGACACCTGCAGTTCTGTGCTGCGTCCCCTCCTGTCCAGGACATCCTGGTGCTTGCAGAGCCCAGCCTCTTCCCACGCCCAGCCTTCCCATGCCTCTGCACAGGTGGGGGGAAGATGGATTTCCAAGTGAAACCTCCTGTGTGCCCCCCTCAGAGAGGAGCTTGGGTCACTGGGGTCTCTTGGGGGTGGCAGGGTGGCACAGATGATTCCCAGCCCCTGCACTCCAGGGTGCTCAGCAGCAACTCTCACCCCTCCCAAGAGTGCCCCAGACTCGGCAGGGCAAAGCCCCCAGTCTGGAGCTCACCAGGAGGAACCAGTTCCCAGGTTGCTGCCTTGAGGCCAGTGGGGACAAGGTAGGGGCTAATTTGAGGATGAACTGGACACAGAGTACTGAGCACTGTACACGGCTTCTTTTAACCTCTGAGCATGGTGCCTGGGAGAAAGAAATCCCTGTGCCCCATGTATGACCATTGGAACTTGATTAAGCACTGAACTTTAATTAATTGACTGGCTTGGAGTAATAAGCTCCACCGATTTGCTTTGCCCAACAAAGAGGTGAATAGTTAATTCTCACAAACTGTCAGGTGTGAGGGCCACTGTCACACCAAGTGCCCCTCGCCACCACCCCACCATCGACCAGATGAGGTGCAGATATGGGAGCTGCCTAGAGCCCCCCAGCCCCCCAACACTCCATGTCCTAGACCCCCTCATTTAAATCCAGACCCTTGACTGGAGTCACTGCACTGCTGGAGTGCTCAGACCTGCCACAGGGAGTTGCCTCTGCCCCCTGCTCTGGCCACCACCCATCCATGGGCAGAGCGACAGGGCAGGGTTTTCCCAGTCCCAGGTGACCCCCCACTCCTGGCCTTTCCCCACAGCAGCTGGGGAAGTGTTCCAAATGTCAGCTCCCCATTCCATTATGCCATTAAAGGTTCTGAGGTGAATCCCCTTGGCCCTGCACGTGCTGCAGAGCCAGGAGGAAGAAGCAGTTCCAGAAACTGCTTCCCGTCCGGAATGGGCTGGAGCAGGAGGGCAAGGCCCCAGCGCACGTGCCCTGCCTGTGCTCCTGCTCTTTAAATTGATTGGCACTTTCTATTTGAGGAAAAATGAGTTCTTAAAATTGAAATACTGGTTATTGTTATGGTAATACAGTGAGGCTGCAGCAGCAGAGATTTTAAGATACAAAAAAGGTTAGTTTGAATAGAGCAGCTGAGAGGTGAGTCTGTATAAAGTACTCAGGACTAATGAGTTCCGAGGGATCCTCGCATCGGGTCCAGACCCCTTAATGCTGCTGATTCAAGTGGTGGGTGCAGGTAATCACCAAGATAACCCGAGGCCTCTGGGATCATTACTGCTTTATCACATTTGGTATGAAATATTTTCGGCCTCATTTGGGATGTCAGCCTCCATCAAATGCTTCCTTGTGTTAAGAGTGCGATACAGCCCTACAGCACCAGCGTACCTGGAACCCTCGCTGTCCTCTCCTGGCCTGGTGTACCTGGAACCCTCATGTCCTACTGGGAGAGGCATTCGGAGCACCCAGGACCCTCTCAGGGGACCATGGGACCGAGAAGGACATTTGTGAGTAATGTAAGAACAAAAGTACAGAGCCCATGTTAGCAGGACACAGTGTCTGATTCCCAACATCTGTTATTGCTTTCTCTCATCTGTACCTGAAATTAGCAATTTAGAGGCCATACCTTTATTTGGAAAATAATAGTACACACAGAATTATAAAAGTTTAATACGCTCTCAGTAAAATGAAAAATGAGCGGTTATGATATTGTCTAACACTTTCAAATGTGTTTATTAATTCATGTTTTAAATCATAAGTTTCATTCTGCAGGAGAGTCATACACAGCAATAAGCAAGTTTTAAAATATTAATGAATAAACAATATTTCTCTATTGAAATATAACATGCTTCTTTGAACAATGTACCAATGGTAATAAATCACAACCAGCAGAAAATTGCATTTCATATTTAATACAACTTGAACTCAGCCTTTTTATAAATGATATCTTTTTTGTTTAATTGGCGTCAGTTCAGATCTAGCAGATTGCTAATAAAATTCTGGATTTCCATATTTAATGACGCGTGCTTTTTATGCTGAGTTTTACCACAAAAAATGCAGCCTGTTATTATCAGAATAGCAGCCATTAATAGGTGATCTCCCACCACAGGCAATGGCCCCGTCTGCTCTCAGGAAGCCTCGTCCAGGCTGCCCTGCAGCCGGGGTGGCCACGTGCCACATCCCTCCCAGAGGTGGCATCTCTGGAGAGCTGAGGATGCCAGGGCAGTGGGAGAAGGAGGAGAAGGGCCCCTTCCCCTCTGGGAGGGTCACTGGCCTGCAGATGTGCTCCTTGGGGATGTCTCTAGGTGCCCACCTGCCCCAGGAACAGGGGCTCACGTAGGCAGGGTACCAGCACACACGTCAGCACCCGCTCTAGCACCACAGAAAGGAATGAAAGTAATTGGGTTTAATTAGCCTGTGTAAACACGATCCTTAAATTTGTTGCCACATGAGGGTTCCGGCAGTCTCCAATAAATTAATCCTTTTTATTATATTAATGACAGGAAGATGATCAAATAGGCTTTGATATAGATTTTGGGATTTAGCACCTAGTAGCGCTCTGACATGCTTGAACTTCTTCCTCCTGCTGCTGCTGCTGGAGGCAAGAACGAGGCTACAAACGGCGTCTGCTTCCGAGCTGCTCCCAGGCGGAACGGGGGGCTCGGAGACACATGGATGGGGACACCAGGGAAACTTTGAAGAAAAGTTTGTCTTCAGGATTTGTTGGGTAAGTTTTGTTTCCAGGGGGTAGGGTCATACAGGGAGAGATGTGGGGGCAAGGGGAACATGGTGATGAGGCACAGCATCTGCAGCCAGAGGCTGAGTAAACTGGGAGCACAGCCCTGGCTCCCCCCGTGCTGGGGCACACAGAGCCTTCGTCCAGCCCCCTGTGCGTATCATTCCTCTTGCTGTGCCAAGCTGAGGAAACAAGGAAACAGGCTCTGCCGGGGCTGCAGGACACCTGGCACAGCTGGTGCCTGTGCTCTGGCACGTCACAGCTGATTTCCCAGGTACTGCCGGGACGCAGCCCAGACCCGTGGCTCGGCTGTCAGCAAGGATCGTAATGCCAGCTCCATCCTTCACTGTCTCAGCTGCAGGAAGGAACCAGAGGCTTTGTATTTCAGGGAAAACAAATCAGGTGACAGACAGGCAGCCCACAGAACACAACGGCCCCCACATCCCACCCGGGATGGCCAAGAGACTGGTTCAGCTGCTGTGCCATCCCAGGTAGGTCCCTCCACCCTGGGCACGGTGGCAAGGGAGCTGCTGAGCACAAAACTGTCTCCTGCTCCCACCACCAAGGGAAGGATCACTGGATGGGAATTCTAATCATATATTATATTACCGTGTCATATTAGACTAATAAAATCCTAATATGATACAGGAATGGGGAGCATATCATAACTCCTCTGTGGCTAATACAATGCAGGCAATAAATCACTCCAGGGCTTATCCTTAACAATTGTATCAGAGCTTTCCGTGTCACGCTGATAATTCAGTCCCTCTGATCTAATGGTTCACTTTTCTTCACAGTCCATATGGCAGTGACATTAAAGCTAATGAAATAAAATAAAATTTGCCAATCTTTGAAGAATTCCATTCTTTAAAAAGATGTATTTTATTAACACAAACTGGAAACATCTTCAGTTACTTGCAGTTACTTTTATCACATTGGAAATACATGGCACAGATATCGGCATGGCACATCTAGCTCGTGTGTGGTCACATCACTGCGGGATCACACAGCACCGCTCAGCCTCTCACACGTAGTGCCAAGGCAGCAGAGCTGCCCCCACTGCCCTAGTCCCAAGGGGTACAGATCCTGCAATGCCCCAAGGTCACAATCTCCCCACTCTTCCCTTCCTGGGCTGAGGATCCCTTGTCGCATCCAAGGCCAGATACACAGGGAGCTGGGTGCAGGGAGAGGAGCTCGTCACCTGCTCCGCTGTTGGCACATGAAGGATTGCTGTTCTCTGGGGGACTCTGAGGCTGTGGGGCTGCTCCCATGGCTCAGAAGGCCACAAACCTGGTGCCTTTGCCAGAATGCCAGGCCTCGTGTCTCCCCGGCTGCTGGACTTCTCACGGCCCCTCCTTGAGGACACCCCAGAGCAGTGGCCGTGCTCCACGCCAAGCGCAGCAGGTCAGACACAGCTGGGGCTGGTTCCAAAAGTGGCCAGTCGAGTGGTACCCAGGGGAGCACCGTGGGTCTCTCCTCCAGACAACCTCGTGCTTGTCCCAGTGACGGGCGCCTTAGGTCAGTGCCAGGCACAGGAGATGGCGATTCCTGGGACACGCTGCAAATCCTCCATTTGCTCCTGCTGTGCTCCACACAGGGTCTCTGGGCTGGCCCTTCCCAAGGCTGGTGGGAGCCACGGCCACAGGGCTGGTGGGCTTTGTTCTTCTGGCCCCAGGGCTCCGGTTGCAAGGCTCATGTGCCAACAGCTCAAACCTGGGCACAGGGAATAAGGATGGTGCCGCTGAGCAGTCACAGGATGGGAGAGCAGAGGGTCTCCTCCCCTTGCATGAGTCGCTGATCTGCACAAGGCTCTGATGGCCCTTCGGGCTGTAGCTACCAGGTGAAACACAATATACCATCAGTAGCTTGATCCTAGTACTGGTGCTGGCAGTAAACGTTCCTGATGAGTGATCAGGCCTCAAGGATAAGATGTTTATTATTTGCCGTGGAGCCATGTGTCTGTTCTCCAACGTAAGGAAAGGCCAAATTGCACTTGTAATTCAAAGGGACCCAAAGCCTTAATGCTGTAAAGCAGCAGCTAATGATGCCCAGCGGGCGTGGGGCAGGCAAGGGCGGCCCAAAGGTTGTTGATGGCCTTCCTATGAACCTCCTCAGTGTGTGACAGGTCCTTGCCTGTGGCCAGCAGAGATGTGATCAAGATGAGGGACGTCTGAGTGTTCATTACGCTGCCTACTACGCCTCCACTGACATACTTTACATTTAAAATACAAAATACCATTTCCATTGAGATGAAACACAGAGTGCATGGACTTCGGGAGCTCCATTAGCAAATGCAAATTGTTGGGTGCTTTGTCCTCAGCACGCAGAAGTCTTCAGATGTCCACAGTCCCCATGTGCCCCAGCTCTTGTTAAATGATAACCAAGGCTTTGCAATGTACATCTAGTTATTTACTTGTTTATTTAAATGCACCACCTGTAACAGAAGCAATGTTCAATTCCAAACCTGACTGAGGTGAGTCTGCTCCACGAACAAGAGCAGCAATGGTGCACGAGTGTGGGGTGCAGTCACCACAGTCCCAGCTGGAGAGCTGGTGAACAAAGGTATTTGACCAAACAACCTGATACAAGAATTGTTGATAATCGGAACCACAAGATCATTGAATCATGGAAATAATTATTCAGCCACCAAAACAACATCTGAAGGCTTGAAGAGCTGAAGAGAAGGGAAGGTGATGGCCAGTGGCTCCTCGGAGCCAGCTGAGCCACAGCTCCAGCCCAGCAGGGCTGGCAGTGGTGAGCTCCTCCTGCCTAGCTGCACTAACCCGAGTAGTGAGTAGTTATATTTATCAAAGACCATTTGCTGCAAGTGATTAACGTTAATTTGATTTCCTGTGAGTCAATTTCCTTGAGATATGGTAAATAGGCTATTACCTGTTATTGACCTTTACTTTATTAAAAATACTTAAAATTAGCATTTATATATATACGTCCTTCCAAAAAAGTTTTTTTAATAAAGAAAAATATTTTTATAATCACATTAGACTTGCTAGCTGAGGCTGTAGCTCCAAAGTTAATGCTAAATAAAAATGGTAATTAAGAGTGAATATGATGATGTTTTTTAAACTCTTTTAAAGGCCTGACCCCTTCCTTTGCCTCCACTTGATTTGTGGTTCCCGAGCAGAGCAGGGTGGCAGTGGAGGCAGGGGCTGGCAGGTGGAAGCCTCTGCCCAGGACTCGCCCAGCCTCTCCCAGTATTTCCAGTGCTCTCCGGGCAAGAGGACACAAGGACCTGCTGGTGTTTAAAGAGATGCTCAGCTCCTGCTCCATGCCCAGCTCGCTCTTCTGGAGGCTGACACGTCTCTTCAGGCTGACTTGAACTGAGCAGGAAAAAATAACCTCAACGTTCGATCATGAAAGCAAAAAGTTTATTCATGTTTGAAACTACATATAACTACCACGAGGAAGACTTTTCAATCCAGGGTGTAATCCAGTTAGAAAGTAACACGAAACGGTTTAATACATTAGAATCACTGCCACAAATTATTTTCATGACTCAATCAGTTTCAGAATCGCATACAATACAAAAGAGAGAGAGAAAGGGCCCCTGCGACCCAGGGGGATGTACAGTACCGAATACTGAAGTCTGTATGCATTACAATTAGTTGTTGTTTTTTGCGTGGATTAGTAACAAGATGAAGAACATTCAAAATGCTTCTCAGTATTTACAACAGTTGCACTGTTTTGTGTCCAACCTAAGACCCCATGTTTCCACTTCCGCTTCTTTAGCAGTTGCCAAGGCAACCCTGATTCGTAGGAGATTACAATGTACATTACATTTCGTGGGGAAACAGAGTTAATTACAAGATGCAAAAAGATAAGAAAGAGACAAACTACAGCGTGAGTATCGTTCAGAGGTAGTAAGTGAGCACTCTAAGCTACAGAACATGTTGAAAGTCTATTGGTTTGTATGAGTTCGCATGAGGTAATAAAGCTGTGTTTGATTGGTGAGATGTATAAATACTCTTTTGCTACACTATGTACAACACTCCATATCACGGTGCTTTTTCCTTTCCTTTTCCTTTGTTTGTGGTTTGCTGCCAAGCAGAGGCACCAGCCCTTGGCAGGCGTGGCAGCATCCAGCTCGTACTGTAAAACCCCAGGTCGTGGTGTGCACAGAGACCAGCAGCAAGAGTCGTCATCTCCCAAGAACAACCTGTGTCCGTGTCGGGATACAGAAAGGAGACTCGGGGTCCGGGGGGGCTTTAGCAAGAAAAGATGATCCTGGCTTCCAATCTAATTTGTAAGACAATAGATCACAACAAAAATGTGACGAATAAGGATTCTTAAACACAACCATTGTTAACCGAAATAACTGAACAGCTCTTTTTATTCCAGCTCTGTGAGAGATATGAAAAGATGAAACACAATCAAAGTCTGCGATTCCTGTCAGCTCTCCATAGAAATATGCACACAGTTAAATTTGGGTGAGGCGGTTCTTTGTGTCTGCTCTTGCTACTGAGGTTAAGCTTGTCCTGTACTTTTACCCTTAAGGCCAAGTAATTGGCAACTGTTAGACCAACATCATTAAAACTGCTGATAATAAATTATGATAAAATAGTTACAGGGCTATAAACAATGCTAAATCTTGGCCTAATTGGATAAAGTGCTTTTTAACATTGTGTGTTTTAAGTATAAATACAAATGATTATGATACCTTTAAAAAACAGATTTACCAAGTTTTCTAATAAGACAAGGTTTTACAGTAAAGCTGTAGGTGGTTGGCTACAAAAAACTCTTTCCTTTTTCTCCTGCGACTCTGAATGCGCTAATCAAGGCATCTCAGCTCAGGGAAAAAGTGTTGCTAGGAGATTAGTTAGAGGTATCCGAGTGCACACTTCCCGGCCCTTCTGTAGGGGAAGTCACAGAAGATGGAGTGGTTGCGTCCTGCCAGCCTCCATTAGCCTGCAAAGGCAAAAACAAGTCAATTGATACCATTGCACATATTAATTACACCGTACGCTGCGAGTGTAGGGCTGGCCAGCCCGGGGCTGGGGGAGATGATCTGGGAAGGGGATTTTCCTGCACTCCCTCTGGCTGCAGGATCTGCGCTGGTGGCATTAGGTGTGGGATGTGGGCTGAGCAGGGAAAGCAGGAGCGTTCAGCCAGATACTGGCTGCAATCAGGACTGTGGAATTTCTGCAGAGACCATCCGTGCTCTAATGAGGAACATCCCTTCACTAGCACTTCAGCTTTTTCCCCTGAGAAGACAAGCCTGGGGCAATCCATGTTTAACCCCTGCATCTCCCTTTGCTTCCCAAAGTTCGGAATGGCCTTTCCCCACCCACGGGACCCTCCACAGAGCTGCCCCATCCGGCTCCCTGCACATGCTCCCCCAGCTCCCCAGTGTGGGTCTGCGAGGTGGAAAGGGGCTGTTTGGATCGGTTTTCCAATTATCTCCAGAGGCAGCCCCATTCCAGCCCTGCTCCGTGCCTCTGCCGCCGGCCCTCCCGCCTCAGACCTGCATCAGCACGAGCAGCGCTCAGGAACAAATTTGCCTTATGTCTCGGCCAATCGAGGCAATTGCTGGAATCAATGTCTGATCAGATTTCGGCTGTGGCAGACAGCTTGTCGCTACATATTTTTATGTCAGTCAAGAAGAGGGAGGCGCAGGGCTCGTGAGTTGGGGGACGCTGAGTGGAAGTGACGGGGAGGCCTCTGCAGCGCCCGCGAGAGCCGCCCCGGCCGCGCTGCCGGAGCCCCCGGCCCTGGCAGGGAAAGGTTAGCGGGGAAATGTGCTCGTGGTGCTCCGGTACCGGAACCATCCACGGCTGGGCCAGCGCCCTGGGCTGGGGGACACCATGGGGATGTGCAGGGGGCCCCTAGTTGTCACCCCTTAAACCCCACACCCAGCCTGGTTCCACGTTAAAAACACTGTTATCTATCACAACAAGCGAACGCTGCACGGCTGCACCGGGGGAGAGGAGCCTCGGTAATTATCTCCTCTGCAGATGAAACATCAAACAGAGCAGCTTTATCCTGACAAACCCAGGCGTTTGCGTTCCCTTAAGCAAAATTAACAGCAACACCAACCTGCACGACCCCAAGGCTGAACCCTCCCAACACCCCTGTGCTGCTCAGACAGACTGAACAGGCACAAAGCCTGCTCTGAACGCGGAGGCACCGCAGGTTTTTATTTTGTAAAGATACGAGAATCTACTTAGAGAAAGAAAAACTCTTGTGCAGATATGAGTCTAAAGATATTCCATCTGAAGTAAACATCATTCCTCTTTTATCCAAATTTATAAACAACAAATGTACAATATTTTTACTCAGCTTGGCAGCTGGAGGAGAGGTTGTCAGCAAGCATTCTTTTTTTCAAATAAATTAATCCTTACTCTGGTGGTTTGAGATTATGCACTGTATTATACAACAGCGCCTTATCAGGCCTCATCAGTGAAGATGGAATTCATGTCTGTAAAATGCTGCAGGCAATCACAGTTTCATATTTTATCATGTTGATAAGGATATCGCAAATTCTCTGAAGCATTTCAAAACACTTAAATGAAAAAGGAGAAATGCAACTAAAAGGCTTTTTATATGGTTTGTTGTGGGTTATTATGAGTTATTTATAAACCCAAAAAGAAAGATTTGACATTTCAAATGTAAAAGATTTGAGTATTTAATGGTACTTTTTTCCCGTTACAATTGAACATCTTCAATCACATTTTAAATCATTAATATTTACTCTCATGGCAAGTGGCAATCCAAAACAGGGGAAAAGCCTCCCCCTCCCTGTGGCTGCAGCAGCTCACCCTGGGTGTCCCCATTTCCCTTCTCCACGGGTTCCTGAGGCTGCTCAGCACCCACACCACAATCCACAGCACCTGGGAAACACCAGGGTGAACCCCAGGACAGCAGAGAGAGTCACTGGACAAGGAATTCTCTACAGTAATTTTAGAGTCCATTAATATGATGGAAAACAAAGAAAAGTCACTTCTTAAGCAAATACGAAAAATCAAAAAAAAAGAAAGCATTAATTGGTGCAGCTGTAACTGCGAGAAGCAAGCTGGGAATGAGGGATGAGCAGGCTCTGCCTTGGAGCCCTCACCAAGAGGCTGCTCCGTGGGGTGTTCCATCCTGGGCTCCCATGCCAAAGGAAGAGCAGATCCCGTGTTTGTTTATCCCGGCGCCTTTCGCGCAGCCTCAGGCCTGGCCCGGGCACTGTCACATCCCATCACTTACGCCAGCGGGAGGACATTTAGCACCTATCACCATCAAGCCCATAATCCCTCGATTTACTGGCATCTGTTTGCCAGACTCACTGCTCGCTGCCATTTGGAGTAATAGGGCCAAAGGTACTTCTCAAACACAGGAAAAATGGGCACCCTTGAAATGGCCAAAGGGGTATCCAAGTCTGTCAGAGCCAGTGCTGATGCCTGACACAGGCACAGGAACAGCCCAGCAGAGCCTCTGCCCAGCTGTTGGGCCAGGGAGCCTCTCCAAGTGTTACCTTCTAACTCATAAGGTGAAACATATAAAACTTCAAATCGTTTATAGTCACAGCTCTGCAATTTCTCTCTTCTTACACTAACAAGCCTTACAGCAGCACCAAGAGCTATTCTGCGGTTCATCCCCAAAGATGTGATATTAAACAACACAATTGAAAGAGCAATTAATACAGGTATTAATGACTGCATTTACCTGCCACTGCGCTTATGGCTCTCCAAACCACTGTTCCCCTGGGTACTCACATTTAAATTATGTGGACTGTACAGTGAATTTCCTCCCAAGCCATCATTGTATCCTCCCGTCTGATTGATAACATGACGCAGGGTATCCACCTTAAAGCGAAGGGAGACAGGATTCATCATTCCAAATCTATTAAAACATCATCACTTACAATAGGTAACATTTTGAATAATGTGAGCCAAAAGGGTTTAGCATCTTCTATGAAAGGCAAATTTATCAATCAAGACTGACTGGCAGAATTTCAACCAATCCATGCCCATTACAGCCCATACATCTCTGCTTCTCACACCACCAAACACAACTTCCTCCCAGCACCGTGGCCCGCAGCTCCTTCCCAAGTGTCTGCAAAGTGCTGGGAATATTCACTCCTGTCTGTGCTTGCATGTATGGAGGAGATGACGGTGTGTACACAGCACAGAAACCATGGAGCCAGCCCTTCTGAAAGGACTGGAACAGTGACTGACAACTAGATGTATTGTAATAGCCCTTTCAGATGCATTCTGACATTCAAATAAATAAATAAATAAATAGATGAATTAATTAATAAATAAAAGTTTGTCCAATAAATGAAAGAAAGGTGGGTCATTTTTGTTTTGAAAAAAGGGGGCAGAAGGGAAAGAAAGGAAAAAAAGAAAGAAATTTTCACTGGATTTACAGTGTCCATGGAAGTCAGACGCACCCAATCCCATTCCATGAGCTCAAGCCAGAGCCGAATGCATTCACAAAGCTTAAAATTTCAATCAGAAAAAAATCACTCTTTCCTTCATATTTGTGAAATTCAGTGCCAGGGTAAGAATAGGCCACATCCAGAAATATGCAGCCTCCTCTCTGCAGTGAGGCCCAGACCAGTTAATAGAGCCAGAGTAAGGTGGAATTTTTAGCCCAAACCCTACCCTGCCAGAAAGGCCCTGCTGGGGGCATTTCTCCTACCTGTGACTGCACATTGGCTCCGACTTGGGACCCCTGGTAAGAATCCCCATTCAGACTCTGCATGTTCATGAACATGTCCCCAGAATTTGGGAGGTTAAAAGAACCAGAAGAACCTGGAAAGGAAAGAGTTAGGTAGCTGAATAACAGAGAGCTGCAAAAACATAACCCCAGGACCTGAGGGCAGGGGAAGGAGAAGCAGCAGGAGCAGAGAGGACAGGCAGGGCTCGGCAGAGGGGTGAGCGCGGCCGCAGGGCCCCCAGAGCGGCTCCTCCCGGCGGGGGCTGCCCGGCTCTCAGCCCACATCGGAGCGCTGTGCTGGGCAAGCCTGGAAGGGCCCTGCCACCCAGGTCAGCTCTTCCCTCTGGAACAGCCTCCTGGACAACAGTGAGTTCCCATACTGGAGCTTTCCCCCAGTGGATCACTCCATCGTGAGGTGCCATCACCAAACACTCATTTTGAGCCCGTGCTTTTGTCTCCTTCCAAAGGAAATGGCTGGCAATTCCCAATTATCCAGTTTATTACCATCACAGGAGGAACCTTTTTCTTACTTCCTTTTGGTTAAAGTCTTTTTTTCCCCATGGATCTCCATCCCCTTTAAAAGTTGTTTATAACTAAGTTGCAGCAAAACCTGACTGCAAATAGTGTCAGACACATCTGTGCTTCTGGTAACCTTTGCCCCTGGAGCCCCAAAAGGCAACTCCTCCCCCACGTTCCCTGGCTAATGCAGTGCTCAGACTTGCAAATGTTGTCAACACACCAGCAAGATGATGCTTAAATACTGCAGCAGAACATGTGGCAGAGCAACTCCAAAATAAAGTTGCATCCTTAGATTTCTATTTATAACATTCACTCCATTTCAAGCCCTTCAGAGTTTAAACTCTAATTAGCGCATGCTAAAATATTCCTCTATTTTGTTCTTATCTTGACAATAAATTTAACAGTTCTACAAAACCAGACTTGGAGCTCTGCCCTATTTTATGTTCTTTTCAATGAATGAGAAAAAGCTTAAAATATCTACAGAAACAAAGAAGGTGCCAGAAGGCTGAGCCAGGAGCCGTTCCCACTGCGGGAATTACGTGGGCCCCTCTCCGCTCTCCCGTACGACTGTGGGAGCTTTGCTGTGGAACTCCTGGGCCACCCACGGCAGTGCAAGGCTCTTGTGCTCCAGCCTGGAGGTCCTTGGGCTTGGCACCACTCCCCATGCCACAGTTAGGGCTGCTAAGGAGCTGCATCCTCCTCATCCCAAGTGAGCCCACTAGGGCTCCACTGGGGGTCCTCAGAGACAGACGGCCCTTTGGGATGTTCAGACACACCAGATGGGTACGTACCAGAATTTGGTGTGGTGGGGGAGTTGGTCTGGTTGTTCTGGACAGCTGCAGCCACGGCGTGCGCTGCGGTCACAGCCGTCTTTGCTGCGTAGAGATTGGCTTCTTCCTGGAACTTCCCAATGTTCTTCTTGTACCTGATTCTCTTATTGCCAAACCAGTTGGACACCTGCAGTGGAGAGAGGTGGGAAGGGTGAGGGACGTGAAGCTCTTGGCTTGAAAAAGCAGGATGCTTTTGAGATGTCATGTTTGGACCAGCAAATGTGTGCCCCAGCCCTCATCCTGTATCTGCTCAGCACTAACCCAGGGTCAGTTAAACACCACTATGGATGTGAGCAAGATCTGACTCCACTGCTCTGTTGGCAAACTGAGGCACAACGGGTGACTCTGACAACAACACGTATCCTGGAGCTTGCTGTACCGCTGAGCACACCATTGTGTCCTGCTAACATGGGCCATTTGTCAACAAAACTGTTGCAAGACCCCGAAAGCTGCGCATGAGGGACCAAGGTCCGGTTCAGCGAGGGCGAGCGGGCAGTGAGAGCAATTGTTCTTTATTTTTGGGCTGGAACAACCTTGGCAGCCCACTCACAGAATCGTGTTTGGTTGGCTGAAAATGAAAGGGATCATATAAATCAATAATGGCTGAAAAGTCACTTTGTCATGTCCCTTTGAAGATGCTGTACTGAAGCCAAGCTGGCTCCCAGGGCACCGGCTATTAACCCACGCAGGGGTCACGGCTGGAGCCGCTCAGGAAAGTTTGTACAGTCTTGCTCAGGGGCTTTGTTTAACTTCAGCTGCTGCAACAGCACCTAAACAACAAACACAGTTTGGAACACGGATAACAGCCAACATGGCAGAGACAAAAAACAACTGCAACAATCCAGCAGTAAAGGGAAGGGACCAGCAACAGCCCCACGATTATCACTCAGCTGCAGGGCACAGCAGGGGCTGGGGTCCCGTCCCCGTGCCCAGTACAGGACCCTGCTGAGGTAGGAGGCAAATCCTTCTGTATTTGATGCAGCACAGCTTTTGTTTAACCACAATTAATGGAAAGCCTCTAGCTTTTGCTGGTAGCACAGAAGGCACCTTATACATCCTGCTCCCCAGATAATACTTCACTGTATTCTATATATTGCACTTAATATCACCTTGTCAGTCACAGAAGCAATAATACATTAATGAAACCCAGCAAATAATTATTGTGTACAATCAGATTATGCTTTATTAACAGTATCATAATTGAGGAATCTCTGCACATCAACCGTATTGTCCACGGATGTGCGCAAGACCCCTCTGTTTATGCACGCCCCTGGACCAATCAAACAACAGCCATCACTAATAAAGGTTTATTTAATTCTCACAGTAAAATTTTAATATCACCAGCAGCCTGGGGAAGCCTCAATGCGTGGATTTGCTTGACATCAGATCGTTTTCATTCTGCTAGTCCCAATACTTCTTAATCTTTAATATCAAGGCAATTAAAATTAATGGCCACTCATCCAGAGCCACTGTGGGCAGTGTTTCCTTGACATCAATTGTTTGATGGGATTACCTAGAGGTTAAACTAACAAGCAAGGTTTAATTGGAAGCAATGAGAGGAGCAGTGCTCGTACGTTATGTTTAACCCGCACACCACATCCCCAGGAATATCCAGAAATGTTAAACTCTTCCTGAGAGTGAAGCACAACCCTGCGTGCAGCACAGCACAGCACAGCACGGGGACTGCTGGAGGAGCCACAGCTCCCGGGGGAGCTGCAGGCACCACTGCAGTCCCTCTGCCCAAGACTCCTCATGCCCCCAGGACACAGGGCAGCGCAGGGCCCCGGCTGGGGGACACGCAGGGGACACGCAGGGGACACGCAGGGGACACACAGGGGCTGTGGCCACAGCCGGGAGAGCACGGCTGACACGGGTAGCTGGACCTGGCCAGGAGGGGCTGGGCACTGCTCCAGAGGGCTGTGCCAGGCAGGATTTAGGATCCCTGCCCAGCTGGAGCACACCTTGCCCTGCTCGTGCCACTGGCACCCCAGGGATGACCAGGATGCAGCTGCTGGGCCCCCCCATCAGCACCGGGACCCGGCTCCTCGCCCAGCCCTACGCTCACCCTCAACATGGAAGTCCCCACCATCACAAGCTGCCTCAAAACACATTTTTCATTAAAACAAAGTATCTCTTCACATAAAAAAAACAATGAACATCTTTCTCCTCCTGATCATTGAAGGCCAATTAATTAATTGGGCTTAATTGTATATTACATTTCAAACAATACTGTTGCACTTATTTATCATGTTAATTGCAATGTTAAATAAAAAGACAATAAATTATTACTGAAATCATCAAGATGCCTAATGTGGGATTTGGGATGGGGCAGGCCTGCCTTGTGTCTCCACAGTGGCTGATTTTCTGGGATAAATCAGTGCTCATTCTGCAAAGATGCAGCTGACACAAGAGCATCACTGTTGGAATTAGGGAACTACAGATTCATGGATCACAGAAATCTTTCCATTGTGTTTCCATGTTTGTAGCACATAGTTTATGTTCCACACCTAAAAAATGGCAGAAAAAAAACCAGAAAATGCTGAAAATCAGTGTGGCACAGTTATGATGTGTCATTTTTTTCCCTTGCATCCCACATGAAGTCCAGGGGTAAGAGCCCCTCCATCCATGGCTCTCCCTGTCAACCTGCTCACAGAAACAAACTCAGAAGCAGCAGGGGCCCGAGGGGTGCTGGAAACCAGCTCCTGCATCCTTTCTTTAAAAGAATGTTAAAAATATTCCCTTGTCAACCACATCCTTCTTTTGTTTGAAGCAGTGAAAGATGTTATTGCTGTACTCCACTGCCACGCTCTCAGCACTGGCTGTGCCCTCTCTCCAGCCCCTGTGATGGACTGATGCTTATTCGTGACACCTTGAAAGAGGCTCATCTGCAAAAGTATAAAATATCAGCCTCACAGCCATGGTAGGGGAGAACAGATGATACAGTTTATCTCCCTCCAACATGTGCTGATGGAGTAGCTCTAAATTATAGCAAAAAATGTTCTCTGCTAAGGACACTTTTTTCCCAGAATTACCTTTTCCATATTCTTAAAAATGAAATTGTGTGAGGTGTTCATCTTAATAGTTTGTCTTTATGCTTTTCTTAGAAAACCTTCTCTACATATTATTTTAAAAACCAATATCAAAACTGAAACCATTGATCTCCCATCTGCAACGAAACGACTCTGGGAGACAATTTTCTTTGCAGCTCAGTAAAGTGCCATGGCAGTAAGATTTCCACTGAGCGACTTAATTTTGGGGGAGGATGACCCAAAACACTCACTAATTAAGTGTTTGAGGGAGCAAATGTTCAGCCACGAATCTGTCCCCAGCACTTACAAGGCATGGACAGCACAAGAGAGAAACACCTTGGATCATCGCTAGGAGAGGCTGTGGAGGAGCCTGGCACAGCCAGGGAAGGGACAAAGTCTCTTCATCAAAGATGAGCCACCAGCTCGAGGAGTTTGGGAAGTCACCCATTAACATTATTCATTTCTTTTCCCAGCTATTTGCTCCTTCAGGGCATTTGCAGCTTGGGAGGTAAATGGGGCACAGTGCCAGACACAGCATGGTCCGAGGGGCGCTTGGTCAAGGCTGGAAATACACGTCCTTAGAGATTTTCCATGAAAACCCTGAGTAAGGTGTAGCTCAGTCACTCACTCGGATGCCATTGCTTGTCCCCTGCGAGGCTGCTCCTGCCAGGACTTCAGTGACTGCTCAATTCCCTGAGTTCTGGACTGCATCTTCCTAGTTCTGCTGCCAGCCACCAGAGCGTGTGTGGGGCTGCTCAACAGTGTCTGCTCACAGCTTTTCTGCTACATGGCCTCAAAAATAGATACCCTTTTCAGTACAAGGAAAAACAACTCCAGCCCAGTTTGACCTAGAAAATACCAACTAACTCTGCAGTACCCCCATGCAGCCCTTGGAATTGCCTTTGGAAATCAAAGATTTGGATATCCACGGTATTCATGTTCTCCAGCTTTGACAGTAGATCCATCAGGAACTCAAGCAACCAGCTGACCACAGGCACTACCTCTCTCTCACAAATGCTCCTCTCCCATTAGATGATGGGCCCCATTTCCAGGCTTTCCGAAATCATCCTGAGGTTTCCCAAGCCATTTCTAACATCTTGCCAGAGCTAAGCTCAAGTCATTGCCAAGGCCCCAGCCCTGTGTCCCTGGTGCCCTTGCTCCAGGCTGGAGATGTCACCCAGCAAGGCTGAGGATGCTGGACACAGTGCTACAGAGGACGCAATGCAGCTACTCCCATCGCTCACTCAGACTTCCTAATGGATTCAAGAAGCAACTAATTCATGCCTGTATCAAATATTAAAGAGACAAACCTATATTCCTGTCACAGGCTCTCTGCCTGTGTTGTTGGACCATCTGCCTGCCTTTTACTTCATTCTACAGCATATACATTAAATCTTATCAAACAACCAATTAAGAAAGAAATCAGATCTATTAGCACTAGAAGCAATCAGTTATGGCTTCTCAAATGTTCCATCTCATTTCCTTTAGTCACTTCAGCCTTATCTAGATCTGGTCTTTTATCTGTCCACTCGGTGGGATCACTAACCCCTTCCCTGCCAGGCCCAACTCACTGCTGGGTGTGCAGGGAACAGCTCTTCAGCAGGTCTGGTGGGCTCCTTCCCATGTCATCTCCCCCAGTCACATTTTAACAAAGCTGAAGAACTTCTGGTTTCTTCAAGTTGGTGTTGACAGCGTGGCCTTTCCTGACTACACAACAGGCTGCCTCAGATCACATGGGAAATTTCTGGACACCACTTACTGAAGGAATTGTCACAAACTGTCTCATGCCAAGGACCGAAATCAGCAGCAAAACATAGGGCTGCAGACCACAGTGTCCTGGCACTCGTGTTCTCGTGCTGTTTGGCTGGTTCCAGGCATCCACAGCAGCCACAGGGATGCCTGAGGGCATGGGAGAGCAGCCAGGCAGCCACCACAGCTGCCCTGCACCCTGCAGTCACCTGTGTGATGCTAACAGCGATGAAGGAGCAATGTGGGAGGGAACAAGTTCCATGCTGAATTTCCCTCAAAAAAATCCTGCCCATCACCACAGCCATTTGTAAATGGACTGGGAGAAATTGTCCCCATCTCCATCCCGTACCTTTCCCTGGCACCGTGCACTTCCCACCCTGCTTGGAGAGCGGTACGTGCTGCGTGCCAAGGGAACAGCCAAGGAGAGAGCAAGGCACACACATGTCCTGGGGCAGTTCTACCAATGTTGGTACTGTGGGTGCATCCAAAGTCAAGTAATTCCAAATTTGGGAGAGCTGGGCAGCCTTTCGTTTGAAAGACTTCAATAAATTGCCTGAATTTTTCATGCATTCAGTGGAGACCTGTAAAGTAAATCTCAACTCAGGTCTTAATTATAAAGCTAAAGGTTGCATTGCTAATAATGCCAATACTGCAGCCTGTGATCATTAATAGTTAACATACGCGCCGCAGGCACCGCTCCTCTCAAGGACCTGAAATATTGATAAGGGAGCTGAGGGAGCAGGGAGGAGCTGGCACACAGGCCCTCACAACAGGAAGGGGGTGGCTGGAAAACTTGGAAACTGCCAAGGCACTTCTCTGCTACCCAAGTTCAACCTTCCCTGAGCTATATGAGCCCAATTTGTGTGGGAGTAATTGGGGTTTCTATCATACAGGCTACAAGAAATGCAGAGTGTTTTGCTTCTCAAGCTGCCTGGTGAGGGAAGGCTCGGTGGTGTCATTGGCCTAAGCACCACTGCAAGACACCAGTCCAAGCTCTACATGTACTTTGGCCCACACAGAAAGCAGCCACAGCCGACGAGGGTGCGCTCCTGACTGGGGAGATGCTGGTTTTCTTGCACGAACTTCACAGGAATAGCTATATGGTAAAAAGAGTAAATCTGCCTAATGCAGTTTTGCTACAGAGAAGTCACTCTTCAGCATAGCAAGAGGCTGAATTTCTGGCTGGCTTCTAAAAACAACTTTGAGCAATCAAAGAAATTCTGATCTATAAAGACAGACTTTACATCTGTCAGTAAAACGCCCTTTCCCTGAAATCATGGTCAGTTGTAACAAATTCAGAGCAGGGCAAGGAACCTCGCTGTTGTACAGAAAGAAAGCTGACGTGAAGTAGGGTGCTGACCTTGTTGCCTTTTTGTTTTATCTTCTTCTCTGTACACACACCTTTGTACCCCAACAAAGCCCCAGCTGCCATGGCACAATGGCTTTCCTGCAGAGCTCAGCCGTGTCCATCACCCTGCAAACCTCATCACAGTCAACACGCAAATGTGAAGGGATGACAGAGGTGCTTTGGGTAGGACGTGCTCTGTACTGCTTGCCTCTGCTGGAACCACCTCCCAGAGCCTGGAGAGAGGTGGCAGCATCTCAGGGGGAGCTGGGAGGTTGACACACTGTGGGGTTCAGGGGGCCAGGACCTGCTCGCCTTGTTGCTCACCTGCGATACCGTGATGCTGCATTTCTTTGCCAGCTCCTCTTTGGCTTCTTCACTGGGGTAGGGGTTACTGAGGTGGGAGTAAAAATACTCATTCAAGATTTCTGTGGCTTGTTTACTGAAGTTACGCCTTTTCCGTCTGAAATGAGAAAAGAAAAACCACAGTTGTTCCTCCTGATGCCAAGGGGTCCCTGTCAGGATTGGATGCAGGGCAGTGGCCCTTATTTCTCACGCCTGTGCTGCAGCACAGAAATGCAGCAGAGCTGTCCCAGCACCCACCCTCAGCCACCCCAACACCACGGGAAGGAGCACCAGGCTGCAATGCCATGTCCTGCACCCAGCTCTGTGGGTCTGGACTCTGCCTCTGGCTTCACACCTCTGACTCTCCCAGAGTTCATCCCATGAGGGCACAGGCCACATTCATGTGTTGTGGCAGAAAATGTGAGGCAGATGCTGAGCCAGCAGCCTGCCTTGGCTCCTCCACACCCAGGTCCGCAGCCCAGCCCAAAGCTCCTGGCCACTGAGTCCCTCTGTGCCCTCCTTCCCTTCAGCACAGGTCAGCTGGGGCTCCTGCACGGCTCCCTGGGGCGAGCACAGTGGAGCAGCACAGCTGCCCTGTCCTCACGTAGCCCTCCCTGAGCTAATTGGCTTTCGACACCAAGTGGATTTCAGGGCTTTGTGAGGGAGACCCATCTGTGCCCTGCCCTGCCGAGGGCTGTGTGCGGCCTGGGCTCTGGCCCCACAGGTGGTGGGACAGGCACCAATGTGTGGCACCTTGTTGGAATGGGGAGCCTTGCGGAGCACACCAGCACGTGCTCCAGCCCCCGACACGGCGGCAGACGGCACGGGTTACAGTGGCAGCGCCTGCACAGCTGCAGTGCCATCCCTCCGTGCCAATGGCTGCTCTCCCATCGGTGGAACATCCTCTGGAAAGCTCCAGTTAAACATTTCCTTGGAGCTCCTTCCCCCAGGGCTGTTGCAATCACTGCTGGCGCCCCAGGCCAGCCGGCAGCCGAGCGCAATCCCCAGCGCGCTCTTGCAGAGTATCACGATGCTGCTAACTGCACTGTATCCTGGAGCAGGCAGGCTCCCTCCCTAGAGCTATGTTTATCTCATTACTGTGCTTCCGCTCATTTTGCCTTATTTACCTTCCTCCTTTTTAAAGAAATCACTTTAAAATGTGCATCTGCAGGCTCTACCTTCGTGTTCCTGGAGCTCTCCACAGACATCTCCTCCAACTGCCTGCAATTACCCTGATTTCCCACACCTGCCAGTGACCTCCTTGTTAATAACATTATTTTGCTCTTGTTTAGCTCCTCACAGCTTTCAGGTGTGAAGCGTGAGCTGCTGCAGGAGGGAGGCTCCACATGGTGCCTGCTGCTCCTCCCTGCTCTGCCCGGCTCCACTCCCGCTCTGCCCGGCTCTGCCAGCTGCCAGGGCCCTGCTCTGCCGACAGGAGGCCCACGAAATGAATGGGGCTGGGGACCCATATCCCACCTGGGCCTCCAAACAAATCTGACTGTTCCCATAAACCCCTCTCCTAATCCTTGTCTGCCTCCCGGCAGCCTGTGGAGCCAGCAGCCCACTCTGGCTGCGGGAACGGGCTCCAAGCTCTGGCAGCAATGTGGGTGTCTGAGGGAGGGAAAACAAGTCCAGTCTTTGCACTAAAATACGTAGAAAAGACCTCGCTGTGTCTGAAACCTCTGTGCAGGCTTCTCTGCTTTCACAGCAGCTCTAGGTGAAGGACAAAGGCCATGGGCTTTGGTGGGACAGAGCAGCCTCTCCCACACATCCCTGCACCACCGGGCTCTCCCGGGCCCAGAAATTATCTCTTCACCCCAGAAAGAGATGGGGGCACTTGCCTCTGCCTTACCTGGCATCGAGGAACCTTGATCTTAAAATCATTACTGCTTCACAAGTGCTTTGTTTGAGCTGCATCTGGATGGAGCTGAATTTTCGATGAATGATGCCCACCATCCTTTCAATCTCCTTGGGAGAAATGGGACGTGTCCGGCTCTGTTCTCTGAGGAGGTTCATCACATGTGTGGTAAATTCATTACATGCCTGTGGAGGAAGAAGAGACTCAGACATGGGTTTGTGCTGTCCCACAAGGACACAAGCTCTGACCCAGCTGTTGGGGGAAAGACAGCACTGGGAACTGAGGGATGCTTGCTCGGTCCCATCCCTCCGCACGTGGCCACGGCAGCAGATCCCACACACCCTGTCCAGGAGACACAGGGCCGTCCTGGAGCAGCCAGGGGAGCCAAGTGACCATGGCACTGCTCCTTCCTGCCACGCTCATCCTTTTCCACATCCCCACGTCCCTGTGGAGAGGAGTGGTTGGATCGGTGCCTGTACCAGCTGCGAGCAGGAGCAGGATTGACAGGAGGTGTGAGCACACCTCTGAGCCAGGTGGGCAAAGCCTGGGCAGGGCAGCCCCGAGCCCCATGCCCTCACAGCACTGAGGAACCCAAGACCTTTCTGAGCACCATGTGTCCCCTCAGCGGGTGGGTGACACTGTGCCCAGTCTGGCCTACACCAGGCAACCAAGGCGCTGAGGGAGGGAAGGCACAAGGAGCCCTTAATTATCACTCTCAGACTATGGAACATTGATACAAACTTCTCCAGGCTGCACCACGACCAGGAACCCCTTGATACAAGCCTCCACATGACCAAGTGGCTGTCACACTGCTGTCCTGCCTTCCTCTCGCTGGAACCTGCTAAAAACTCTGCTAGGTCCCCTTTGCTTTCTAAAGCCAGGTTGCAAAACACCTACACAATGTGTATGACAACCACACTTTCAAGGATTCTCCTACGTTTCAATAGATTATGTGAGGGAAAGAGTTAAAAGTGAAAAGTTTATGCATCTAAAAACTCATAATTTCCTATAACATTTGCTGAACGTCTCACAACTTATTAAGTGAAGCCATCTATGAATGCAAATGCTGATTAGCAATTTGGCAATAGCCCAACATTCGCAGAATTCACATAGCTTTTCTTTAAACCAGTAGTTCATACATGATTAATTAGAACATCTCATTTATGTAGTGTGCACTTTAGCTCATTACTCTAAGTAAAATTCGTTAAGTATTTACATTTAGATAATTAAAATCTGGGTACACCCTTAAGAAAGATGCATACACTTCAGGCAAAGTGATTTTTTTTTTCTTTACACTACTGAAAGTAAATTACAGGCTAATTTACATCCTTGCAGCACTCGTTGGAGGCAGCACTTGGTGAGGTTGGGCAAGCCCTGGTGCAGAGCCCTTCGCCTGCCACCGCCGAGGTCGTGGTGCCACGGCTGCTCGTGTGGCACCAGTGTGGCTGCCACAGCTCGTCCATCCTGCCACTGCCACCCCTGGGTTTGTCAAGACTCTCTGAGCTGCAGATGGAGGAGTCCAACACGTCTCATCCTCACTTCCCATCCGTATATTCTCTTATCAAGGGACAACCTGAGCATGCAAAAGCTGGGTCCAACCCTCTGACCACAGCAGGAGCATCAGCTTTGGCTCACACGAGAAACGATGCACAGGGGGAAGGGGACACAGGCACCAAAATGTAGCAACTTTCCCCGAGATCAGATAGCAGTTCTGACTGTCCCAAAATACAGCTGAACCCAAGACTTCAGCACTGGATGGACATTCCGGGCACGCAGCTTGCCACATTCCCCCTTTTCAGATCCGGGGAATTCAATTTTAAAGTACAATAAAAATGGCAACTGTTGCATTAGAAATATTTTCAACCATGTCTTTTCTATAAGAGATCCAGTATCAAAAACTGGACATTTCAAAGCAAAAGTGAGTTTCTTGCTTTCAAGAAGTAAAAACCTTTGCCTGATTTTACTTGACTTGCCTGACGAGACTTGGTTTGTCTACAAACTGCTTGGAGAGCCTGGGTTTAATTCATCTCCACCTGCACCTCCCCTCTGCAGAGCTGCCTCACGCAGCACAGTGAGGGGAAGCTCAGAAGACTCTGACGCTTTGTCTTGTTTCTCTTGTTTATTTATAGCGTCCAGGCTACTTGATCCCTTTTCCAGGACTATTTTTCAGGCCTCTGCTTGGTGCCCGAGACATTATTAATAATGTCAGGTTATAAGTGATGGCCTTGTTAACCTGCTCAGAAACCTTGTAGGAGCAGGGATGCTCCTGCTGCCTCAGTGCTTCATCACAGACAAGCACAAGAAACAGAGGAAATGGCCCAAAACAGTGTTTAGGGGCAGGGTAGCAGCCAGTGCTCTGTGGGGCTGGTGGTGGCTTCTGAGCCACCACACTTCACCCCAGTTCGGGGTGAGTTCAGGAGACATCTGTGAACTCAGGAAGTGGGTTCCCAGCTGCTCTGGGAGGCCTGGGACCCTTA
The DNA here is from genome assembly GCF_022539395.1 of Myiozetetes cayanensis. Taxonomy (NCBI): domain Eukaryota; kingdom Metazoa; phylum Chordata; class Aves; order Passeriformes; family Tyrannidae; genus Myiozetetes; species Myiozetetes cayanensis. The sequence goes on along the minus strand of NW_026087445.1, from coordinate 10,189,136 downwards.
CAGTACTTTTGCCTACAGCAAAAAATGTATTTCAGTGTAATTACAGCAGATAGCTTTCAATATGTCATCTCTGTTATAGGAGCTGTAAATTATGGAAGGCGCTGCCTGTGCACGGCCATTTCTCCCGGCACCCGGTGAGGGAGCACTGGGTGATGGCGTGACACACTTTCCATTTCTCTTTCCCCTTTTTTTTTCCTTTCCTGAGTGCATTCCCCTAACTGGCAACAAATATCAGGATCAAACTCAGCCTGGAAATGGTCCCCAGGAAGGCGCTCTGGTTGCTGCTGCCACAGGGATGGCAGGAGCGGCTCCGCAGCGTGGGCAGGTGCCCGGCCTGGGCTCCCCGGTGCAGGAGGGCACCCGCCTCCCAGAACCTGCAGCGCCAGAGGCTGAGATGCCAAGCCCTGGCTGCCTCTCAGGCACTGTGGTGAGACAAACCAGCGGGAGACAGTTTGCTGCCAGGCTGGGGAAATTATCATATTTCTGTTGAGCAGACGTGGCTGGGTGTCAGGATCCGTGGGGAAGCGTGCATGTCTCAGAGCAGCTCCACCCCTCTCTCCTGCTCCAGCAGCACTTGAGCATCCTCCAAAGTTTCCTGTGGTGTGGACGGATGGCTGTGACATTTCAGCTGAAATCTTTGTAAATGGAGCTACAGGGCAAAAAATGCTCCTGCTTCCACCACATCATTAAACTTATTAAGAGTCCAAGGATGTTTGCCAGGAACCAGCTGCAAGCACCAACCTGCCACCGCTCTGGCCCAAATCTGCTTCCATCCTGTGTCTCTGTGGCTGTATGAGACACGCTGCTGCTGCGTGGGGCTCATTAATCCGACAGCCATCCCCATCCCAGTGCTGTGCCTGCACCCGGCAGGGCGAGGAGAGCCCAGGGGTCCACACAGGAGAGCTGGGGCCTTGGGGGGTCAGGGGAGAGCAGGAGATTTGCATAAAGACCCTAACAGCTATATGCCCAGTTATTTGTTCACCACTTGAACAACACAGTGAGAGAGGCAACACAGATGAGGCAGGGCCACTGGCACCCAAGCCACACTGTGCTGCTGGCACCTGGCAGCACAGGGCAATTGTTCCTGGTGCTACTAGCGTGGCACATGTGGCAGGTCACCAGGTTCCAGTGGTGAAGGCGAACCCATGGGTCTCTGCAATATGCTCTTTGCTCCAAACAAAAACACCAAGTGCCAGCATCTGCCTGAACCAGGATTACTCTAGTTCCTGTCCCAAAACCTGGTCCAGGAGGTCTGCTGGCTCCTCTCTGCCTACTCCTTTTCAATCTGCTCCGGCCGACCTGCCGTGGCCAAGTCACGGGCCAGAGCCTCCCACCACCTGCTCTGGGAGCCCGTGGGCTGAGACGGCTAGTGCAGCCTGTGCTCCCCAGCTCACCAGACCCAGCTCTGCAACACCTCATCACAGGGGAGAGGGTGGCACCAAGTGATGGACATCTCTCCTCCTCTCTGCTGCTCTGGGCGAAGGAGAGAAACGTGGGCTCAGGTGTTGCTTTTGTGCAGTTACAGACAACAGAAAACACTCGGGCATGCAAAACACACCCTGCCCCAGCCAGTGGTTCCTTGGAGCCCGATGGACTCTCATCATGGCTCTTTACAGGCAGAGGGGTGGGGAAGGGGAGGAAGGGACATGATCCAGAGCGGGCAGCAGCGGGCACTTGCAAGCAGAGGAGAGCAGTGGCAGGTACACGAACAACTGAGAGACTGATGTCTGACCTGTTCATATTTCTCCAGCTCTGTGTGATAGATTTGTCTGATCTGGGTCAATTTGGCTCTGTAATCTGAGTGTTCAATAGAGTTATCTGAAGACCCTCCAGAGGCTGCTGCGGCTGCAGCTGCTGCCGCCGATCCCCCACCTTTCTCCGGACCTGAGACTCCTTCTGCCAGAAGCATATTGTCTAGTCTCATTAGCTGAGGATCGGGAGGGTCTTCCTCCTGGGCTCCTCGGATGCTCAAACCTTAGGCAGAAAAGAAAGAACAAGAGAAAACACAGTCAGTATTGCTGCATCTGCCCGGCCACTGCCCGCTCGCTGCACGCCTGCGAGGAGCCCCCTGCAGCGCCCGCCTTGCCTGGGGGCCACGGGCACCAGCCCTGCCCTGGCCCTGCCTCTGGCATGGCCTCAGCACCCCAGCTGGCACCCCCCTCCACACCTGGTCCCGTGAAGCACAGCCTGGTCAGCGCCACGGGGGGACGGCAGTGCCGTGGGACCCCCTCACAGAGCAGGACCATCTTCACGAGGTCTTTAAAGGACCCTGCAGCATTTTAAACACGTCATAAGAACCAGAAGGGTGTTCACATGAGGACAGGGACATTTGCCTTCCAGTTGTTTTCCAAGACCCAGCTAAGCCCACGTAGGGCTGCTACTACCCTGTTTGTTATATCACTTTGGTGCAAGGCTGTGTGGTAAAAGTGCATTATTTATTTGAAAATAACTGATTTGCTTCTTATTTCCTTCCAAATGGATATGAGCACCAAGTTATTCTTAGGGAGACCTGTCCCACTGGATTCCATTGCTCCCATGAGACCCAAGCATTGGTTTAAAGTGCCTGGGGAAAAGCTGCCACTTAGTCCTCAGCTACAGGAAGCTGCAGGGGGAAAGTGAAAAGGATTCTGTGGCTCCCACCAGCACAAATTCCATGGATGCAGCCACTTCCATGTGTGCCCATGGTTTCTGGCTTCACACAGGAATTCCACCCTTGCTGTCCCAAACCCCATGGGCAGTAGGAGATGACCCCCCACACCTTGAAGAAAGCACAGCATTAATTTTGCTCTAAAATACACATTTTAAACCTGTCACTTTCATTTAAAACTATAATTCCATATAATTTCATGGGAATAATAAAGATGTCTCATCATCTCTTTAAATTATTTCTGTTGCCTGAGCAGATGTCCACAGGCAAGGGCTGATGACACCACGCATCATCCTGGCATGCCCTTGGGCTGGCACAAGCGTGTTGGGGACAACTCCTGGCACGGCTCAGGCCACCTGTGCTGCGGCCAGGAGGGTGATGCCGCACTCGGGGTTCCCTGCAGCAGGATGGGGGTGGTCCCTGGCCAAGGCAGCCCCGTGGCCTCCCCGGATCACCCCATCCCTCACCCCCTCGTTCCCTAGGACCCATTGCCCTGGCTCTTGCAGCTCCCCTGGTCTGCAGTGCCATAACACGGGTGATTTCCTTAGTGAGCTGGTCCCCTGTTCATCTCACTCCTCCTCTGCTCTGCTGCCAGTATGTTCAACAGTGTCCTGGTTTTAATCCACGCCAGCTCCCTTTTCCTTCTCATCAATGATTTCTATTGTTGTTTCTTCTTTTAGCTTCTGGACTCTTTCTCAGTCCATGTTTCCTGTGCTCTATTCCAGCTGCTTTAACCCAACCGCATTTCCACTATGGAACTCATCCCCCTCTCAGTATCCCATCATAGTCCCACTCTGCTCCCAGATGCAGATGCCCAGCCAAAACCCGCAGCAAAATAATTTGGTAAAATTGCTGTGATTTCTGTATTTTTTACTTCCACTAGCAGGCAAAAGCTAAAGGGCTTTGTCTAAACTGACACAATGCACCCAGAATTAAATTAATATTCCAAATCCCCAACCCTTCTCTATAAACTTGACACAGGACAGCAAGTGGCCCCTGAAGTTTAACAGCAGGAGCTGATGTTGCACTGAGATCACAGGAGCTGGCGAGGAGCCCTGAAGCACAACAAATAGAAACGCAGTCAATGAGGGCAATGATGAAGCTGCTCAGGTGTCTCGCATGTAACCCAAGATGTCCCTGGGGCTGGTGACAGAGGAGTGGCATATTGTGTTCATCTTCATCTCAAGCAACGTATCCAAGAGCATCCTGTCCGGAGCACGCGAGTCCATGGACACTCATTGACAAAGGGATGTGTGTGGGGGACACACACACAACATTTATCCTGCCCCTGAGTGAGACATCACTCATTTGAATGGCAAAGCCACGAGCTGATTAACTGATTCTAACAAGAATTAAGCTCTGTGTTAATTCCAAGCTTTCCTTATGAACTATACGAAGCAGATCAGCACAACTAATAGTGTTGGTGTCCCTGGGGGCAGGGGACAGCAAAACTGATGAACTCTCTGTCACCAGTGAGACGCAGCTCGTC
>NW_026087445.1:10122500-10180000 GCF_022539395.1 Myiozetetes cayanensis | reverse complement strand
GAAACACGAAGTGCAAGGCAGCTAAAACAAACAATATTTAATGCTGACTGCAAGATTTATGGCAGCCCTCTTTGCATGAGTATTAAATTGGAATTCCAGGGCTGTAAACCGAGGAAGAGGAGAGGGAAGCCAGCGCAGACAGCGCACGGCCTGCGCAGCCCCTTCCCTGTGCCACAGGAACCGTGGGCACTGCCAGCGCAGGGCGGGATGGGCAACACAGCCAAGCTGCCTGAGCCAAGAGCCCGACAGAGGTCAAGAAGCGTCTGCAGAATACTCTCAGGTATGTGGTGAGACTCTTGGGGATGATCCTGTGCAGGAGTTGGACTCCCTGATCCTTGTGGGTCCTTCCAACTCAGCACATTCTGGGATTCTGATTCTGTGAGAGACCTGACCCCAAAAGGACAGCCCAGGGAGGTGACAGGTGTGAGCTGCGTTCCTGGTGTCACGGGGATGCATGTGCAGGTGTGCCTGAGCATCCACTCCCAGGGAGGCCAGTGCTGGAGCTGGAGAGCCCAGGAACAGCCAAAGGCCTCACTGGCAGGCACTGCTGGGCTGCCAGATGCAGCCCTCTCCAGCCCTCACACCCATTTCTTTTCAAGTGGAAATAAAGGTTCTTCAAATGCTGGTGCCCTTCCCCAAAGGAGCCACCGGGGGCTGTTGCTTGGCCTGTCCCCACCTCTCCAGCCCTGAGCTGAGACAGGGATCCCCTGGCCAGCCGTGCTCATCACCATCCAGACGTGTCCAACAGATGCAGTGACAGTAAAGAGCTGGAGAGTGGCCTGTCCCTGCACAGGCCACATGTTCCTTTAGTTACTCCCTAAACTGCAGGAAATCACTACCTGCAACATGAGCCCAACATTCCAATGGACCCTTTGCCTATCCCAGAGGGACTGACTGCCACTGCATCGCTGGGTCAGGGTGCAGGAGTGTGGCTGGGCACGGTGAAGGCATGCACCCAAACCCACCACTGCCCTTTGTTAGTGCCTCCCGAGTGACCATTCCCATGGCCAGCACACAGACAGGAGCGTGACCTTGAGGAGCACCACCCGCACCCCAACGGAGCCCCAGCAGGGGAGTGTGTGCACAAAGCAAGCAAATAAAGGAGACAAATCTCACACACTGTGTACACACAGATCAACACAAAACACACTGAAGTCACAGCACAAAGTAAAAGAGAAATTATTGCATAACAAATTTTTCCTTGGCTCTCTGGGGAAAATAAAGACTGACAGCTTTGGGTTTAACAGGTGCTGCTAGAAGATGAGCTACTTATTAATACTGCTAGGAAGGAAAAGGATGATAAAAACTATAATGTGATTAATTATTTATGTTTACGAGCATGATTTTTAAGAGTTACAGTCTGTCATGCAAATTGCTTGGTCTGGTTCGACTCGACACATTGCAGCCCAGAACGTGCCTGAGGGCTCTGCACAACACGTGCAGCGATTACCACGGCACTGCCAGGCCACTGAGCCCCCGCCCCGGCACGGCGTGTGCCCAGCGTGACCCCCTCTCATCCGGCGGCACCACGGTCAGAAGGGGAGGAGGCTGAAACAGGAGTTTCTCGTGAGCACAGATATTGGGAAAACTCCTGGTGTGACTTCCTTTGCAGGCAGAACGATGGCAGAGTGGAGGAGGTGACAGCCCTGGTGGCCCCTGGCCACCGTCCAGCTCGGAGGCACCACGGGTCCCTGCGGGACGAGGCTCCCTCCAGCCTGTGCAGTGACCTGAGCACCACGAAACCGCGGCACCGGCGTCGCCAAAACAGCCGCGGATTTGCATGTAGCAATTACTGCTCAAACCCCCACCCGGCTCTTCTGAAAAGAAAATTGGACGTGAACATTTGCAGGAACTCACAAAGACAGACTTTGTCAGACCTAACAGGGCTGATAAGGGGAGAGCTTTTACAAGGGACACCAAGAGATGTATCAGGCGAGCGCGAGGCTGAATACAAAACAGTATTACAGTAAAAAAGAACAAAGAAAAGGCCTGCTCTGCCTAAGAACTGGTAATACATTAAAAATTTAAAACCTGGCACGACAAATCTGGATACTCCCTGCAGAAGACAACTGATATTAATGAACAGGCCTGTGCATTCATTGTCTGGGATCCCAGAGGAAAAAAATAATGCTGGTTACACTGAATTTTTTAAAGAGAAATTCTTCCCTGCACAAACAGCTCCTCTGCCAAATGATCAGCACATTCCTGGCAGTTTCAACCATCTAAAACTATTCACCTGCCCAAGCACTGGATTCACCTGAAGGTCCCTCATTTCTCCATGCAGTTCCTCAGCACAAGACTCCATCAGAGCCAGGCTGCCCCCCTAGCATTGATTTACTTGGGAAAAAGTGATCAGGCTTGGCTCAATGCCCCTGTCAGCTCCAGGGAAAGCAGCTCTCTCGGTACAAAGAGGAGTTTCTGGATTGCATGACCTGGCAGCAGGGAAGATGAAGGGAAGACAAGTCCTTTATTTGCTGAGGCCTCCCCCCAGGTCCCAGAGAATGGCCCTGGAAGCACCCAGCTGGAGTCAGGGCTTGGCAACACTTCTGTGGCCAGGAAAGAATAACCAGAAAGTCGGGAAATGACGAACACAGCACACACTTCTTTGCTGGTGGACACAGTATCAACACTTACACAGGCTGGGACAAAGAGCAGGAGAAGCACTTGACGCTCCATTGGCATTGTCACTCAGTTGGCACACAGAATGTGGAAGTCTCCATGGGAAACCTCTCCAAGTTGTGTCGTTAGATCTGGGCAGCCACAAAGCCCATCAGCTCCACCAAATGTGTCAGGAAAAGTGCAAACACGAACCACAGGGAGCTGATACAAAGAGGAATACATTTGGGAAGGAGGATTTGGACAAAGCTGGGCAGCCAGGGCACCCAAGCCCAAGGTTGCACAAGGGGCTCAGCCCCTTGGCTTGAGCCACCACACAGCTCCCAGCTCCCCAGGCGTTGTCCCTGAGCTTGGCTTCTCCTGTTCCTTCCCAAAACCTGCATGACTCCTCAGTGGAAGGGCTCTGGAAACACCCCTTACAAACACCCCGGTGCAAACGCCGGGGACACGCAGCACACACCCCAGGCCGGCGGTGCCGGCTGATGTGCGCGGCCCAGCTCAGAGCTCTCGGCTGCTGGAGCGCCCAGCGTGGGGAGGGATGCCCTAAAACCCGCTGCCCTCGGCTCCACACAGCATTGCCCTGCCCTGCCAGGCTCTGGAGCTGTGCGACAGCCGCACACTCGAGCACACCCAACGAGCAGAGGCTCGTTGTTACCGCGGTCGCTGCCGCGCTCCGGAGGTGCTGGGTGTTTGGTGGGAGCCTACCTGCCCGCAGCAACGCGCCAGGGGACACGCTGGGAATATCAGCCTTTCCAGCAGGGTCACCCGTGCAACACACAATTATGCCGGGGTGAGCTGTGGCACAGGGAACGCCTCAAGTTTTAAACTGTCATTAGAATACCGTGGCCTGGTTTTAACAATGCAGCAGCGCTTCTAATGATCTTTAAGGTAATTCGCTATTCAGACCCCGAGCAAAAGATGCAAATGTACCACTGAAAGCTCCTTATTAAATACCCACAGGCTACAGTTCTGTACAATAAGTGGTCCAGGTCTTTTTAGAACATCCTAATTAGATGAACAGAGATGCAGAAAAATGCAAAACCAGGTCATGCAGCAAAAATGTTGGGGGGAAAAAAAGCTGCCAAACAACCCCCCTCCAAGCCCCTCATTAAACACCCTCCCCCACCCTGCATCCTTTATTAAATCCTCGCAGTGCGATGAAGGGCAGCCAAAGGCTCCCAACCCACCATTGCCCCCAAAACAGAGGTGCCCGATATTGTTAAAGTTAAGTTTTCAGTTTATTGCCAGGGATATGTCTAAGTGATGATATAAATAATACTATGAATAATACATTAAGCAAAAACCCAATCTGAAATTAAATTTGCCTTGGGTTATCTCCCTTTTTCCTATATACATACAGAATTATTATGCACTAGGGGAAAAAAAAAAGCTCATATCAAGGTAACACTTTTTCCCTGTTTGAAACTAGCAAGATTTGCTGCCCCTGAATAGCTTCTGCCTTACACAGAGACATCAGACAGAACTTCCCTTCTCCCTGAATCAGGAGAGAAGCTGGCAGACAGGCTGAGGGCTGATTGGAAGGATGCTCTCGGCACGACTCCAGCAGAGCCGTTTGCTCCAGCCGGAACCTGCAGCACCGTTTGCAGGTGCTCCAAGTCCCTCAGACCCTCCCGACTGCCACGCAGGGGGATTTACCCTCAGTGCTGGGAGCTGCTCTCATGTTTATTTATGTCTCCAGTTTGGCTCAGATGAGCACCAGCCCTTTACTCACTGGCTGTTTAGCATTTAGCAGTGACCTTGCTGTGATTTCCAAACATTCCCACCATGGCCAGAACAGCGGAACAGGAATCATCCAGGCTCACACCAGGTGAAATCCAAACCATATTGGGATACCAGACAAAGGAGTGGAGAGCTACAGCAGGAGCTGGGCAGTGAGCTGGGCTGTGCACCAAGGTCTCTGCCCTGACTTGATCCCAAAACTCCTGTGGGATTTCAGACAAACCACTTGTTTCTCCTTGTTCCTCAGTTTCTTCAGAAGGTAAGACTGTGGCACTCAGACCATTCCACAGAGTCCTGAGGAGTCTTAGATGAATTTAGAGCACTAGGAACAAAGGCCTTGAAAATACATTGGCACCTATTTTCCATCAACCCCAAGGCACCAGTGCAGCCAGTCCTCATCCCCTGTACCAAAAGCAAGCTGTGTCCCCTCCAAGCATAGTGCCACAAGGCAATGGATACGGACTGGGGATGTTCTGAATGACCACCTTCATCCGCCAGGTCCTTCAGGTGACTGACAGTGGCACGTGCAGCCAGCTGCCAGCTGCTGCTGAGGCTCTCCAAACTCTGGGGCACTAACACAAATTATGGCAATTCACAGGTTCGTTTTGTCATGTGAACATTAGTTCAAAGACAGCCAACTGGGACCAAAAAACCCTAATTTCCTGAATTCTCCAGTAGAAAAAATCTGGGCAACTGATTACTGAGCCTGAGGGAGGGCAGGAAGGGCAAAGTGCTCTGCCCTTCCAAAGCATTACTACCCCAACCGAACACCAACACCATGGTAGCTCAGGTTGGGACACCTGCATTCATTCTGTGTTCATAGGTGCTTCCTTAACACTAAGTACAAGATCTTCGGTGCCAACACATGCCAGCTTTTCCTCCTGCTCTCCCCCTGCTTCGTCCTGAAGACACTGGAGCCTCGGGGGGCAGAGGCTGTGCCCCTGGCACGGCAGCTCTGCTGGGAAAGGGACAGCGTCTTGGCTTTCCTCTCCCGTCCCCGAGCCTCGCCTGCGAGCAGCGCTGGGCAAGACATGGTTAATGCGCTAATTACCATAATTAAGAGTTGCCAATTTAATTATAGCTGAGAATATTAATGCTGTAACATTTGTTGGAGTGCAGAAAACAAACCTTTAATGCACAGACTTTGTTCGCAAACATCTAATGGAGCCCTCCTCCACTTCACTTGGTGCTTCAGCGCTGACACAACAGCGATAGGTTCATATTGAAGAACTTGTCAGCAATCAGGCAGGAGGAGGCTAATTAGCTGGCAGGTTAATGAGTGTGATGGCTCTTGACAGCATTTTGTTACAGCCTCTACTGTATTTAAACAATAAATGATTATTACTTAAACACCATGGAGATAGTCTTATTAGGAGAGCTAGACCATATATTTATTTTCATAAAAATGAGATTAATTCCATAGTGTAAATAATAAAATGTAAAATTTTGGCTGATTATGGTCTCACCTCTGAACAACCTCCAGGGTATCTCAGCAGAGGAGGAGAGCACAGCTTTGAATGCCCTCACGCTCTCCAGAAGGCATCCTGGGCCAGCTCTGGAGGGTGGAACTCGGGCAGCGACAGACCCTGAGCCACAGCAATGCCCTTCCCAGAGCTGCCACACTGCCAGCTCTGACCAACACAGAGCGGATCCTTCCTCATGTGATCCCTGGGTACAGTGGGTGCCAGGGCTTTGCCATCCCCCCAGTCCTCGGGCTCACACCAAGCTCTGCATTTTTCTTCCCTTGACAACTGGGATTTGAAAACAGGTGGTGAAGTAGAGGAATGGCTCTGTGGAGAGATTAACCTATTTCTCTGTCCAGTTAAGGGGGGAAGGGGGACATCTTACAGCACTCCTGTCATCCATAAACATAATGAGAGTGAGAAAGAAGGTGTCTGCATCTGAAAAATCCAAAAGCATAAAAATACTGTCTTTCCTGCACAAGAGGAAGGTGGGAAGGAGCTGCTGGCTGCAGTCTGAACTGTATTTACAGGACAGGCAATTGCAAATATGTGTCCAGAAAAACCTTATCTGAAGAGAATTAAATTGAATCCGTGGCTGTGTAATAATAAGGGAGGGTTATTTCAATTTAATATTTAGTGTTCCCTAGGAATTTGTACATAAACATGGAGGAAACAAAAGGCCTCACCTGCTGAGACTAATACCATTTTCGAAATTATTTTTGCATACATGAAAATGATTTGTGCCCCTCAGTACTGCTGCTGAACACGGGAATAAAACCAGAAAAGGCACTGAACTCCTCAAACCCTGCCTCATCCATAAGACTGCAGGTTTCATGTTTAAGATTCAAACGAGCACAGGCTCAGGGCCCGGCAGCAGCAGCACATGGCCAGTGATCACCTGCACAGGTGAACAGACAGCCCGAGGCTCAGCCAGGGCACCAGCAGTGTGTGTCCCACGGGACCCCTCTGCCAGAGGGACTCAGCTCCGGCCCCAGCAGCTCGGCAGCACAGCCTGGCCTCACACTCCTGGGGATAAACCCTGTTCCCAAAGAGTCACCTGGACTTTGAGCCACATCCCCAGCTTCCTACAGCACGACCGGCACACAGAACCTCACCTGCAGGCAAACATGTACCACGCAGGGCACGTGGAGCCACGTGGAGCCACACGGGAGTGTAAAGTCACACCCATCCCAAACTGAACCTGCATTCCCCAGTTTTGCCAAACAGTTCTTTCCTCCCAGCCCTGCAGATCGAAGAACCACACTGCACTATTAAACTTGGATAGGTGTGTAAGTATACAGAACTCAGCAACAACACCAAACTTCCCTACAAAGCTCTTGAACAACTCGGCTCGAAAGGGCTCATCCAAATTTTATTATTTTGACGTTAAAATATTAATAGCATTTGATAGAACGATTTTAACCCAACGCCATCCTGGGAAGAGCTGGCAGCTGGCAAAAATCACCAGGCTCTCTAGCTGTTTAAATGAGAATATTCTTCAGTCTGAAAAATTATTTATAGAGGGTTTTTTTACTACCCTTGTATACTGCAATGTTATTTCCTTTCCCACACACTAGCAAAGTCCATTTTCACAACTGCTATAAAGCGGCATGTTCACAGCTAGTAAAACAACTCAATAAATAGCCTCGCGAAGCTATAGCTGTCTCATATCCTTTCCTCAATAAAAACAGAGGTGAACTGCTTATTTTCAGCAGCACACTATAAGAAGACAGAAGCATTATGACTGCTCATACATTCTGACTATCATTTGCCACAAGCTATATCTGTCAGCATTAAATAAAGCTGCATTATAAATGTAAACAAAACACCCACATCTACCAAATGAGCTGTCCGCCATGGCTGCAGGCAGGAATTGAACCCGCTTATTGACTCAGCTTGCTCTTTTTATTTATTCTCCTACAAAGACATGCATTTACTTTACCCTACAAGCAGAGTGGGTTTAGGGGCGGTGACTTGTCTCCTGCACCGGCAGAAAAGGCAGGTTGGTGACAAATGCAGATCTTAATGGGAACACCATTAGGTGGGCAAACATTGAACTATTATTGAAAAACTGATTTATTTTAAAAGGTTATCCTAGACCAAAACACTACATCATAAATAATTTGCAGGATCAGTCAAGTGAATTTATACTTATGATTTTTTTTAAAAAGGTAATTCATTGCAATCAAATAATAATGCCAGTTGGAGAGGAATTACACTAAAATATCAACTGCTCAAAATTTACAGTCTGAAGAGGTTAAAAGGTGCTTGGCTCTACAGCAGCACAGAGCAGGCAGCTCCTCTGACAGAGGTTATACATCTCTCTACACTAGAAAAAAGTTCTGTCCCTGTCAGACAAAATTCACCTTTGCACAAGCCCAGAGCAGCCACCGACAGCCCCTGGGGCACGAGTGTGGCCCCTGCAGCCCTGCCAGCCACAGCCCCTGGGCCAGCACAGGGGGACACCCAGCCCTGCCCCCCGATGGGCACACTCTGCCAGCCCCCACCACCCCGAGGAGACCCTCCTGGGCTGAGGGATGGAGCATCTGCTGTGGGAGAGCAGGACCAGAACCCAGCGTGCACCGCCGCTGGTGCACTCGGAACTCTGCGAGATAACACGAGTTGTGTAAAAATACTGCATGTTCCCCAATTAATAATTGCAATCAATTATTTATATAGATATTCACATTTCTACAAGGAAGGAAGAATAATTATAAATAATGCATTGGCTAGGAGGAAACGACGCTTTTTTACTATATGCTGTAGAAGAAAGAGGTTCTGCCAGAACACTAAACAAATAGTGTGGGGCCATTTCTCAAGCAGGACTGCAAAGTGTTATTGAACTCTGACTAGACCTAGCAGTAGTGGAGACATCACTTCCCTATCATACAGGTAGCCATTAAAGGAATTTCCACAATACTCCTAAAACCTGGCACTTCTCCTTCAGACTTGAGAGAAAGCTGTGCTTAGAGACAGCTTCTCTTCTGTCAGGTGATGCCACCAGAGCTGCAAAGATAATCTTCCTTGGAAAACTTGCCAAACCTCCAAAATTATTATTATGACTGAAACTAGCTGTCACACAGGAGGGGGCTGAGATGCCCAGCATCACCAGGAGCCCTGCCCAAGGCACCATGGATCTTCCTTCCTCTCCCACCACGCCTCACCCCATCCCACACCGTGGGGTGCAGAGCGCTCCCAGCGAGACGTGCCCAGCAGAGCCAAACCCTGCCCGTGGCCTCTGCCATGCACTGACAGCGCCCAGAGCAAGACCACGAGCACTGCTGGTTTGGCTCCACGTAAAGCAGATTTTGAACCTGGGTGTCTCTAGGCCCACGGCTGTGATGTGATATTGCTCTTCCCTGTGATATTGGTCTTCAAAGTGATACCGCTCTTCCCCTTCTCTCCAGAACACGGCAGAGAAATTCAAAGGTGACGTCAGAATAGGGAGAGCAAAAACCCAAGTTCAGCAATTGGAGGAAGCTGGCACAAGCCCCCTCATTACATGGGGGCATCCCTCATGAATGGACAGGAACAAGTGTTTCACTGTTTCACATCATCCGTTCTTCCAGAGGTAGAGATATTAATTATTCCTGCTTTTCCGTTTTAAGATAAGCTTGTTAACAAGAAATTACCGGGCAGCTCGGAGCGGCTGTCCTTTGGGTTGCTGTATCAGTGTTTATGATGTTTACAGAGAAAAAGAAAATCTGTGCAAGGAGTAGCAGAGAGTAATTAATGTATTGTAGTGTGGAATTTCCACTTCCTACCTCCATTTAAATCAAATCAAGCTTGGCAGTGCCAGAGTAAATCAAGGGGCAGCCACCAGGGAGAGGGGATCGGCAGAGGCATTAGAGCCAGATCCAAACCCGTGCCTCACCCAAGCTCCACTATTATTACTTGTGCAAAGCAAATATTCAGCCTCCAACCCTAAATCATTTCAATTCCTATTTCCAAGTATAATTTAATCTTTTTCAGCGACACTTGATGCTTACTTCATCACAGCATAATGACAGATTAAAAAGTTGTTGAATTAAATATTAAAGAGGACTTCAGGCAGTTCTGCATTTTTAAGGAATAACACAGATTGGAGATGAAATGAGAAGCCCAAATGCATATTTTATTCCAAAAGGAAAGAATACATATATTTTTCCTCCAGGCCACCTACTTTGTAATAAAACATAGGGCAGGTTTTTATTTAGTGGATAAAAGCATGATATAGTATTATAGGATTCGTATCACTGTAAACTGGTACTGTGCCATGGTGTCAAAGCCAATGACATCGTGAGATCAAACACAGCCCTTTGTTAAATATCTACATGTATCTGTGCTGCTTGGCTGTACTGGATAAAACTCCATATAGCCATTCACAATATTTTCATTAGACTACCTAAGCACAATTTATTGACTCTCAGATGTGGAAGTTTATCTTGTGATGACACCTCCTGCATGACATCAAAGCGCGGAATGCAAAACATAATTTAAGCTATTATTGAAATATAAATCATTCCGAGGAAAATTATGTCAGCATATGAATAAAAATAGTCACTTTAAATTTAAACTGTAGTTTAAAGTGTCTGGAAGTCTTGAAGATAAATAGAGATGACAACAAGTTTTGAACTTTAAAAGGAACCTCCACATTTCAATGAAAATAGTCCCAAACTACTGTATCACAACATAATATTGGGAGATTAATCTTTATGTATAAAACAGTCAAGGTGCACACCTTTAATTTTTTACATATGTATTAATATTTCTCCTCATCTTTATAGATGGTCATGTCTGTATGAGTCACGCATTTTGCTTTCACTCCATAACAAGCACGATGCCCACATGCACAGAGAGGAAGAAGAAGGATCTGGAGAGGCCTTTGATAGCTGTGAAGTGAACATGGTGAAATCAGTGGTGGCACTGAGATTCTCATCAAACTCTCAGCTCAGGTTTACTCAGTGCCATGTCCAGTAAGCATCTTCACATGAATGCAGCTTCCCATCCCCGATTTGTGGTGTCAACCAGAGGAGTCTCTGCTATCCCAGCGTGGGTTTGGGCCATGTGGCAATGGGGAGGCTCACAGCGTAACCCACCCACGGGTGCTGCTCTGGGCAGGGGAGAGGGCAAATTTCTTTCCAACCATTTGTCCTGGCACCAAGAGGAGTAATTTTGCTACAGAACTAAAGCCTTGGATGCTGGAAACAGGCAAAAAAAAACCCAAACAACAAAAAAAACCCCAAAAAACCTGGAAAATAAACAGATTAAAAGATTTCTGGTCTTCCCTGGAGCGCCCGCCGTGCAGCCCCTCCCTGGGCAGCGCCAGGGCCTGTCCCGGGCTGGGGGCCAGGCAGGGGCTCTGTGGTGTTTTTGGGCCCAGTTGGGGGCCAGGCAGGGGCTCTGTGGTGTTTTTGGGCCCAGTTGGGGGCCAGGCAGGGGCTCTGTGGTGTTTTTGGGCCCAGTTGGGGGCCAGGCAGGGGCTCTGTGGTGTTTTTGGGCCCGGCCAGGGGCCAGGCAGGGGCTCACGGCGGGGCACCCCGGGGCTCACGGCGGCGCCAGGCCGGGCCGCTGCCTCCCCCCGCGGCCTGCCCAGTCTCGGGGCACCATGAGCCTCCCGATTAGTGGGATATTATTAATTATTACTGCCGTTATTAATACCGAAGGGATCGCGGCCGTGTCTTTGTGAGCGCACCCACTCTGCCTGGGAGTCATTAAGCCGCAGAACAATACGGCGGCGAGCGACAAGAGCAAAGCCATTGTTCCCTGCCAGCCTCGAGGCCTGCGCCCATGTAAATGAACTTAATGCTCTTCATTCAGGCGCACTCGGAGGGTTCTCATTTACTGCCTCTCTCTCTGTGACAGCATTTTCTCACCAGCCCTGACTGCATAATTAATGCAAATGCAGCCTTAGTGTCATGAGCCAGGCTCCTTTGGTTTACTTTGGTACGACACTTACAGAGGAATATTAACTAGAGAAAGCAGCATCACAACAGGGGTGGAAAATCAGCCTGTCAGGGACTCATTCCAAATGCCATGGAAAGGAGAGCGCCTTCAAGATTGTTTCATCAAGGTGATTGAGAACAAAAACTACTGAGGAAAATTCGAGCTTACATTTATGAGCTTCTCCACATACATTATTTATATCACCCAAACCTATAGGAACGTTATTTCCAAGCACATATTCATACAAAGACACCGTTTGGGCTGAGAACTGGAATTACATGTGCACACACAAACCTGTGCTGATCACAGGTGAGGGCCAGCGCGCCCGGTCACGCTTTGTGTGCGTGTCCCCGCTCTGGAAGGCCACAGCACAAGGATTTATCCCAGCTCAGCTCCACACATGCTCGCTCCTCAAAAAGGTCAGTGAGCTGCGTACCCGATATAGCCTTTGCAGGGATAATCCTGCATTTTAATCCTGCCTGTTCCAATCAAAATTGGCTCTGTTCGTTGTTTTTTTTTTCTTTCCCAGTAAATCAGACAGCAATTCTGCACTAAATACACATGGATTAAAGCAGCAGAGCAGGATCCAGCCCTATTTTCAACACTTTGTACCCAGCCTTGCAAGAAGAACATGCGTTTTTTCCACAACAGCCACGCTGGAAGTGTTTATTCAAATTAATCCTGCCTGTATATCACTAGCAGAACTCTGTCTTGTATTTTTGATCTGGAACAAAAGGAAATTCACAAGCACTATATGTTTATTTGCTTTGCTGCTTATTCTTTAGTTACACCAAAAGACTGCAGTTACACTGAAAAACACACCTCCTGGTATGTTTATTTCTGGAATTTGGGAGTTTTTGCATCAGCTTTCATTACAGCCTCCCAGGCACACCAGCACTGCCAGACCTTCTGAGAACGCTGCTGCCCTTTACCCAGCTGCTAATACCACAGTTCACAAAAATACCCATCAGACTCCTCCCTCTTTTTCCCCACATTGTGCTAATTTAAAAAGCATGAGAATTTTAACAGCAATAAATATGGACCCTGGTTATCTGCTCTCCTGTGATGGAGACTCTGGGTCACCTTTTTAAGGTGTCTGTAAAGAATGGAAACTTGAAATCTTTTTTGTCTAGGAAGTGGAGATTTTTTGATGATTCCCCAAACCTGTAACTTTAATAAAACAAGAATCCAAATAGTGAAGCTTGTTATTAAATACTAAAAACTGGAAACACCCGTCTGCCAAATCCAAGCAAGATTGTTTACTTCTCAGTGAACAGACAAACCAAGCCCTGCCAGGGGACACACAACTGATCTGTGGGCAGTTCCAATGAGGGTGAGCACGTCCTGTCTCCCACATGCCTTTGGACTGAATTTTGGGCACAGTCACTGTCCCTTGGTCCGGGACCTGTGCCCAAAATGAGCATGGCCACCCCAAAGGGACCCTGCGAAGGAGATTTGTGAGAGGAGGCTCCAGGCTGTGGGAGCTGCTGTCATGGCAGGGGGGTGAGCCTGGTGATGGGTCTGGGCTGCAAGTGTCACCCACCTCTGGACACAGCTCTGCTCTGCAGAATGACTCGGCTGATCACAAGCAGAGCTCAAGTGCAAAGGTTCCCTTCATTCTCTTTTTTCTGTTTGCAATCCCTCCAAGCCAAAGGCATTCTGCACACCTCGGGCTTCAACTTCTCCTCCTTGCTTTACTCCCACGAACAGAATTCCAGCAGCAGCTGTGCCGCATGTGCCCAAGTCCTGCCCCCACACGGGGCAGCCACTCAATTCCCCAGGCAGGCGCAGAATCCGGCTGCCCCAGGGTCAGGTGTGGGCCATGGGACAGCCTCACACTCCCTGCTACCCGGCCACCGAGGCCCTCACCAGCGTAATTGAATATAAAATAACTGAAAATAATACCTTTATCCCTCTAATATCCCATAGAACCGAATGGATCAAACAAACATGCCAGTCAAACGGTTTATTTTAGACAGGAAACAGCCCTGCAGACCATTATTACAAATTAAAGGTATTATATTGAAGTCATTTTTAATCCCTTATAAATGAATAACCCTTCTACCAACATTAAATCATTTTCTTCTGCACAAGTAACATTTCCTTTCGGCAGCACAGGATCTATTCCCCCGCAGACCATGAGCTATCCTTCCGTCAGAGCCGCCGGCGGCTGATTACACCGCACCAGGACTCATAAAATTCCCACAGAACTGGCACTTGTGTCTTCCCAGGGCAGTGCTGCCTTCTCTCATCCATAAGCAATAATGCCACTTTATTCTCCGTAATCAGCACACAGATGATTATTTAGACGCAGCCTCATAACCCTCCTTGCAGCAACTACGGAAGATCTTGATCTGAAATCTGCAGCCGAGGAATTCCCCCTCCTGCAAACAGGGAGGTGGGAGCCGAGCCCTGCTCTGCGGCTCAGGGACGTGCTCAGGGCTTATTTATGCTCGGAAGCTGGACAGAAAGTGGAACCAGAGTCTGGGAAAGGACCGAGTCCAGACAACTTCGAGCATGAACTGCACAACGTCCGTTTCGGCACAGCTCTAATAGGGCATCAATATTGTCATTTAAACTCGGGATCAGTACACAAATGTGCTATAAATGGGAAAATCCCTTGTGATACTGGTGTGAAACACGCAGCTCATTGATTTTGTTCTTGATGGTCGGCTATTAAAGTGGCGAACACGCTGACCTTGTGTGCACAGGCAGACAGTGTGCATGCAACATAAAGTTGAAAAACAGCTTTAAAATGACTGTTTAAAACTGCAGACTGCAAACCTTCAAATACAGACAGGCATTCCATAGTTTATTTTAAATTGGCAACCGCAATTTAACAAGCTATTCCAACAAAGGATTAGCATAGCATGTGCTTTTCCTTAGCCATCAATTATGACACGGGGAATGCAGGGCACAACTTAGTGTCAGATTACAACGTGCTGCACAAACCCACTCCCAGCGCAGGCTCTTTGCTCTGCAATTCCCACCTCACAGGAGCCAGGCCACAACACTTCCTCAGCATCATCCTGCATCTCCATGGACCTGCAGATTACAAGACCTTGGCTGCTCCTTTGCCATATTTCTACCATTTAAATGAAGAAAAAAGCACATCAGTATTTATTTCTATGCTCTCATTTCAAATAAAAGCTTGAGTGCATCTTTTCGTTGCAGATTCCTTTAGATAAACATTTTTATTTTTAAAAAATTGATTAAATATTGAATATTTCGATAGGATGAAAACAGCAATTTCCATTTAGTTCAATGACAGTTTCAGATGCCTGACCTGTTATTAGGCACAAAATTAACAGTTTTATCAATCTCAAATACGGGATGATTGCATGCAGATCCTAAGGAGCAAAATGCACAAGCCTAAGAAGATGTGTGGATAATTTAGCAAGATTTAAAATCTTATCTTCACATAAATCTGTCATACTTACAAATGCCAGCCATATGAATTGAAAAAAATAATAAGAATTATATGTATTTTAAATAAGAAAGTTTTTATTATCCTCATCACGTGAATGTAGACTGGATTTCATGCGAGGAGGGAGGGGGAGCCTCTGTTTTAGCTATTTTTCCTGTCCTGCTGTCCTTTCTCCTGCATTTGCCTAAAGGCTCTCAGTAAATTACACTCCAAGTAAATGACTGTAATTTACCCGTTGAATTCCCTTGTTCAGGAAAAGCACACACCACACATTCCAGCGTTTCCACAGCTCAAATTTACCATTCTCCGTGTCAAGAACAATCCACGGGCAGTAATTTGAAACTGTTTGAGCCTTCAAATAAGGGAAATTAGAAATGTTTTGAGAGCTAAGATTTTCAGTGAGGAGATAAAACCTGATAAAATCTGTAACAGTTCAATTCCTTCTCCTTTCTATTTACGAGCAGGGTATTAACTGTGCTGCTCAGCACCCTCGCCTGGCCCTGCGCTGATCCTGCCCAGGGAGCAAGATTGGTAATAAACGGGAAGCATTCTTAATGAAGGGAAAATTTTTAAAGGCTTAACAACAACAATAAACGCAGAGGAACGACCTTCCGGCAGAGTTGAGCGGCAGCACAGCGTCGAGTCCTGATCCAGCCGCGGCCAAACTCCTCCGACTCCACCAGGAATTCCCCCCAAATTCCCGGCTAGGCTTAAATTCAGCTATTTGTTATCATCCGGCTCAACCCTGACAACAGAGCCGAGGCTGTACAGCTGGGCAAATCTCAAAATTAAAATATTCTATAAAACAGGATTTTAATTAACGTCTAGAGCGATTAAAGCTGAGAAATCTATACATGCTGGTGATGAATTATCCCACGCGGCTGCGGGGAATGTTCTGGGCCTGGTGACGGATTCGCTGCCCGAGCAGACGCAGACACCTCCCCTCGCCGCCCCGCGCGGACCCCGCCGCTCACACGCTCCGTAACCGCAACCGCCTATTTCGCTCTGTCGAAAGGCAGGTTTTCATATGGTAAAACTGTTATAAATCCTCATTATCCTAAATAAAATTACAGCACTTTAAACATTTCCAGGGAGAACATTCTCTCTTCTAAACAACTACCTTAGCGAGTAATAGGAAGCAATATGGTTGCACTTGTGTCACAGTTGGAAGTCTTTTTAAACTGTCGCCCTGCTAGCAAACCAATTCTACATATTAAAATGAATGGATTGCTTATTTCAAGGGGAAAAATCATTTATAAAATCAAGACCATTATTAAGATACTGTGACTTATTTCCACTCCAGAGTGCACAAGAAACAGATAAATGCAGCAACCTATGCACGCTGAAATGTCTTTTTTTTGATGCCACAATTTTCTTTTTCAAATGAGTCATCCATGCGTACAAGTAAATTAAAAATTGATCTAGATTCCCCATGCAAGGAGCTGAAGTTTTTACACATTTCCATATTACAAACAAGTACAGAGCTCGCAAACATCTGGCTCCAGGCTTTTATTTCTGGAACAGCAGAGATCTCCCTCCTGCCCTGCCTGCTCAGTGCTCACAGTGCCGAGGCACCCGCAGGCACACCCGCAGGATTTCGGCTGGGAGCTGAACCTGACCTGCAGCAGGTCACTGTAAATTTCTAGGGTGGAACTGGCTGACCTCCTCATCAGTTGTCATCTTAGCCTGAAATAACACTCTGCTCTGGCCATATTGCCTATTTATTCAGGCCCCTTTAACAGATTAGTTGTTTGGATTAAATCTAATCAGAGGTTCAGTTAACACCCCACAGCAGGTTTGGGAGCGTGCACCTTGTAGTCACTGAGTAAATTATAGGATCCCTATAATTTGATGAGAACATGTGGGCATTTTTCCACAAGCTCATAAATTACTGATTGCTTTTTGTAGGTTCCATTGATACTAATGTGTGCCTCCCTCCACGGCTCTGCCCCAGATTGTTGCTGGCACAAACATCGCCACTTGGAAACCCAGTAAATTACAGAAACATGTTTAATCATGAGGTTTAAAAAACTTTGCACATTAATGATGGGGAAGGCTGCAGCTCTTAAGCTGCAAACAGCCTCGCTGTGGGTTGCCCAGGGCAAAAGGTTTCCAGCACAGATCTGCTTTCCAGCACTATGGCGTGGCTGGGATTAGCACAGGAGATCCCTCAGATGGGCTTTTCCGCTGCGAACTTTTACCCACCAGCACTTCCATTTCTCTCCCGCTTGGTCCCGCTCCCCAAACCAGGCAGCAGCCTCTGCACGCACTGCACCTTGTGCAAACCTCATTTTAATGGGAAAGGCAGCTAATAATAAAGCAATTAGCTGCTCAACTAAGAAGCTGCCAGTTTTGCTGTTTTCTTTTTTTTTAATCATTGAAAATTTCTCAGTTAATTTCAAGCCATTTGTAGAATCTGTTTCCATAATTGGAAACCTGGATGAATTGTTTCTAGAAGTTGAACCATGGCTGATGCCAGCAGAACCTACGAACACATAAAAGCTTCAGTTTCTAATGTCACCATCAAGCCAAAAACAATTACACCCATTTGAATTATGGCAACCAATAAACTTAGATAATCACCATATGCAACATAACATTTTGGCACTTGAACTAAAAACTCTTGTAGACAACTATAGATTGCTGCTAATGTTGAGCGTTCTTGTCCTACCCAAGGCTGCCAATAGAAATGCCAAAGCTGCTGAATGCTGCTCATCCTCGTAATGTTGTCAGTGAATGGCACATTCACACAGCCCCCAATCCTCTCTTCCCAGGCATGGTCTTCTCCAGCTGCAGCTTAATTTCCTGTGACTTGCCTAATTACTGTAATTAAGGATTAATTGCCATTAATTATTCACACATAAGCTCATCGCAAATCATGGGGTAAATGTCTTATGAAAGCTGCCATACAAGCCATGTATAAACACACTGGGATGCTCCAGGCAGGAGAATCTATCACTCAGCCCTGAAGCAAATCTCTGTGCTTCTCTTACAAAAACAGCTATAACTCTCTGAAACTCGACAGTCTTCCCAGGTAAGCATTAGGTTACAGAGCATGTTTTCCTGTGGAAGCCACAACGGTTTTATTAGTACTATAAATGCTGTTTTATCTTTCCAACTGCTATTTTTATGTTTCCATTTTTATTCTACGGTGCTCAGTTTAGGACAAGCATTTGCTCGGAGGAGGAACGTTGGCCGCTGTGCTCCCACACCCCGCGTGGGGCTTTGTGAGGGAGCCGTGTGCCAAGGACACAACCCGGACAGGGATGGGAACCCCCGGTGCTCCCATATTCCCAGCTAGCAACGCCAGTGTTTGCATGCTGAGAGTACTCAGCACTAAATACTCTCCGAGAGGGCACAGCATCCTGCCAGGCTGAGCCAAGAAAAACCCGGAGTCCAGCAAAGGCACTGGATGTGACGGAACCAAACCGGGAGTGGCAGTGGAATGAGCCCAGCGTTACCTGGCTGCCCTGGGGGCTCCTCTGCTTTACTGTAACTGTCTCTGCCATCCGCGTTCAAAGCAACCTAAAGGACGAGGCAGTTTCTTTGTCAGTGCACAACACAACACGGGGTGTCGGCAGCGCGAGCACGCGGCGCTGGCTCATCTGCGCACGGCAGCCCCAGGGGCACTGAAACCAAGCCCCCTTCCCCGACACTGTGCCTTACTGTCAACCGCCCAGCTCCTTCAGCACCGCGCTTGAAACTGTAAGAATGTGATTTAAAAGAAGGAACTGCAGTGCTGGGGTGTGCTGCACCAGGACTCAGGGAGATCCTACATCAACGCTCCGCATTACCACCGAAACACTGCCCCAGGAAATTTAAGTGTACGCAGGCAGAATGTTGCTCTAATTGTTATGTTAGTACCTTCTGCAGCAAATTAATGCATGAAACATTTTCATTTCGGTACATAAGTTTGTGTGTGTCTGAGTTAAACATTTATGTTAATGGACCTTCTGGCAGATCTGTAATGTTTCAAATACTCTTGTAGAACAGCTTTTTCTAAATACATCATTTAGCAGTTCTTTCCCCATTTTCTACCTGATCTGGGGGCATGCAGGAAGAGAAACTATTTCACAGTTTTAAAAACCTCCTGCTTGAGTAACTACAAACTCTGCTGCGTTCAGGCAAGGTAGCAATTATGTCTGCACCGCCACCAGCGCTGTAGGCTTGTATTAAAAAAAAAAAAATTAAATAAAAGGCACACTAATAGCCAGCATATGCTGCAATCATCACATCCTGCACCAGCACGCTGTGCTCCCCAGCCACCACGCTCCCGGCACCCATCCCGCGCCCCGTGGGCATGGCAGCCCTGAGCATCCTGCGGGGCTGTGGCCAGGCCACGGTGCCTGGGTGCCCACCCAGGCTGGCAGACCCCTGCCCAGGGCTGCTTCCCCTGCACGGCTCCTGGACGCTGTCACTGTGCTGGCTGCCCTAGAAACCCTCTGTTGATCTCCATCCTGTGCCTCCGACAGGAGGACACACACACAGCGTTGGGATGGCTGCCAGGATCCTGGAGCGTGCCAGGACGCAGCGCTGCAGGGCACAGAGCGGGGAAGGTGCCCTCCGTCCCTGCAGGTGCCCATCAGGCTGAGAGTGACAGGCATTTCTGTCTGGTGAGCACACATGCTGGGACATAGCTCAGGAGAGGTGAGAGCTGGCCCCAAACTCTCCCCTCAGCCCATGCCGGGACCTCTCAAATGCACGAGTGGGTCTTGGGCCATCCCAATTCCTGGGGCTGCCTTGCAGCCCTGGTCCCACATGTCTGCTCACTGCTGGTGCCCCCTAAATATGGTATTTCCCCATCTCTGACCACCTTAGTGCTCAGGCAGCTGCAAGCTTTGCCAAGTCTCTCCCCATTCAAGTCCTTCCAGCTCCCTTGACCTGGTAGTTAGGGTTTACGTGTCAATTGGAGTAAATACAAAGATGAGAGTCACAGACATGAATTCCCAGTGCTGAGCCCAGCATGGCCGTGCCCCACAGTGCAGGGCAAAGGAGGAGCAGGGAGGCAAGTGCCCCCACAGCCAGTCTGCCTCAGTCCGACGTAGCATCCCAACCCCAATTCCTGTGTTCCTGGGCCACACGGGCTGGGCTGGCGAAGGCTGCCTTGGGATGTAGATGCCCATCACCAAGAAGTGCAAAGCAGAGTGCACTTGGACGTGAGTTAATGTTCCTGAAAGCACCTGGAATGAGACCAAGTTTTACGGCTGCAGCAGCCAAAAGCAGGACCAAGGGAAGGGACACACAAGGGAGGGTCACTGCCAAAGGCCAACACTGGACTGCAGCTGGGGTGAGCTGGAGCCATCCCCCCGCCTGCCCAGCTCTGCAGGGTCCGGGAGCTGGCTGCTGCTCCAGCGGGAAGGGACCGTGCAGGGTGCCCAGCCTGGCACACGTGGAGCCAACCAACAGCTGCTGCTCTGAGGGCAGCCAGACCCACGGCAGGAAACCTCCCCCCAGCTCCCATCCCACTGTCCCTCTGAAAGCAGTACCTGCAAACACTGGAACTCCTCTGACAGAAGCACCATTATTCTTGAAATATGTGGCTAAATATTACACAGTAAAAGCATTTTCCCTCTTGAATTAATTACATTTCATTTCCCCCCCTTCGAACATAAAGGCTTTCACTGTCCAGCGAGGGGGGACCTCCTCTCCCCAGCAGATACGAAATTTGGCAAGCCTCATTTATCCTGAAATTTATAATTCAACAGATGCTTTTGCTAACATTTCTTGATAATGTGCAGCAGAAATGCAAGTCTTAATTCCTGAGCAGGGGACACTGAATGTGAATGTAAGTATTACTCCTATTTTTTTTTAATCCTGCTTTTAAATCTTACACTCTGCATGGTTTCCAATCAGTTTAAACTTTCCTGGAAACTTTTATAATAAACAGTCCTGTTCCATAATTTGATGTTTTTAAATGAAAGCATCCAAGCTAATCTATACAAATTAACAGATGTCCTCCTGAAACAGTTAGAAACAAAGAAATGCAGATGCGAACATCATCAGCATCCAAATGAGCTTATTGTAGGACCCTTTAAGGCACATCTGAGCAGAGCTCCAGCCTGTACTCTACCTTTCAACTTGCAAATGACAGTGTCACCAAACACTGTCCTTCCATCAATCAAGCTGGGTCATGAATATACAAAAGGCAGACGAGAAGCTGGCTACCTCCTGCAGTTCAACTTGCCCTAATTATCTGGGCCTTTCTTTTTGTTCCCTGGAAGGGTGCACTCCCAGTCAGCTGCTGGGCAGCCCCGGGCTCGTCACGGGAGGTTCCGCACGCTGACCCTCCCATGGACAGCCAACGCACGGGAAATGTGAGCGCCAAATGTCATCTTTCTTATTCATCATTATAAAACTTCCCTCCCCTTTCAAAATACCAATCTGCTGCCATTTTCAGACCCTCCCCCGCACCCCTCCAAGCTGTCATTCCCAGCGCTCGCTGCCAGTCGAGTGAATTAGCATCCTAACTGATGTGCTGTTATTCTCCCGTGCAGCCCTCGATGCGGTAACTAATGACCTCCCCCAGAAAATCCAGCCGGGCTCCAGCGCCAGCTCGGGCTGCTCGGTCCGCAGCGTGGGAGCCGTCGAGCCGGGGCCGCCCGTAGGAAAAGGCCTCGTGGCATCGCATCCCGAGCAAATCGGTGCTAACGCGCTGTTGGCATGTGCCACCGGCAGCCACAGGAGCCCGGCTGCGCCCGGGCCACCGAGTCCCTCCCAGCAGCGTCACCGCAGCGCCCGTGCCAGCCCCGGGAGCCGCAGAGCCATTAACGCCGGCCGGGGGCTTTCCCGGGACGAACAAAGCCCAGCCGGCTGCTGCCCTGCAGCCCCCGCGCTGCTGGCACTGCTGCCAGGTGGGACCCGGGGGCAGCCGGGCTGGCACTGCTGCCAGGTGAGACCCGGGGACACTGCCTTGCCCCCATGGCAGCTCTCCCTCACAAATGCCACCCCTGTCACCCCCGTGTCCCAAGCCCCTGTCACCCGTGTCCCAGCAAGGGGCAGGTGGGGGAGCTCCCCTGACCTGCCCTTGGCCCTCACCCCTGTGCTAGGAAGAGGTTCCCAGATATAAAAAGAATTTTGAAATTGAAAGGCAATTCATGTAAGTGAAATACTTCCAGGCCTGAAATTCCCTATAGGATCCCAGAAACTCTAGAAACACAGAGCAGGGAAGAAATCTTCAAATCCCTCTTTTAGAACTGAAATCACTTTATAGACTACCAGAGCTGGAATAAATGTGGGAGGAATTTTAATGACTGCAGGTATTTCCTGCCTATGGATGATTTTCACCTGGTGAGAAGATTGATCCTGGGGGTGGGAACGCCTGGAGTGGGGTCAGCAAAGCCTTCTCACCCACCCTCCAGCCACCGGGCCCCCAACCTTGGTCAACCCTGCCTAGCCCCACAGTGCTCTGGGCATGGATATCATGAGCCCCATGGATCTCTGGGCATGGATAACGTGACCCCTGTGGTGGTATCAGGATCAGCCCTTGCCAGGAGCCATGCAAACACCTGCAAAAGTATACTGGCCACAGACATGACAGCTGTGACCTCACAGCACCACGCTCTGCCCGGGCACCAGTGGGCACTGGTGTTCCCACAGACCCCTCCTCAGAGCTAACCACAGAGCGGCGGGACTTAGGGAAAGTTACTCCTGGAAATGACCTTTAGAAGGAAAGGTCACATAGAAAATTCATCACATAGAAATGAAAGCAAAAATAAAATCTGCATCCCTAATTTCTCTTTCCTTTCAAAGCCGGGTCTCTGACTCTGCAAACTGTGTTATATATGTTTACATTTCTATAAAAGCAAGTGCTCCTCAGAGGAGCAGCGAGGTAATTCACATTTGCATCATGTGTAGCTATGATAAATAATAAATATGGAGCTGATAAATGGTACTGTGCAACTGGAAGACCTATTTTTTATTGAATGGCTGACTAAATACTCATGTAAAAGTCATAACTTGATGCTTCTTTTACCCTGGGGCTGCAGTAATTTATTGTCGTAATTTATACATCCTGCCTTTGTGAGGGGACAGTTTTAGCCCAGCCCAGGGACTGTCCCATCCCTTTGGGTGCAGAGGCAGGTCCTGGGGGATATGCAATGAGCATAGAGGTGTGATGGGTCAAACTCCAGTGTTTGGGGGGAGATGGTGACAGGAGAGCAGGAGAGAGGCGAACACAGAGTCACCCCTGGAACCACATGGACCTGTGGGCATGGCAGGTGTGTGGGGCATGGCAGGTGTGTGGGGCATGCCATATCTGTGGGGCATGGCATGTGGTCATGGCACACAGTCCCGGCAGAGCGGAGGGACCCCAGCACGGGGTGATGCACAGGAGGGGACCTCAGCTGCTCTGGTACCACCATGTCTGCACAGTGCTCTCACACCATCAGCTCACTCTCCAGACCACACATGCACAGACACCCCTGAGCACAGACCCCCACACACACAGACACCTCTGTGCACAGACACCTGTACATCATAGCACATTTCTCCCACACCCCCAGGTGGGAATAGGAGTCTGCCCTCAGTCTGCCTGTGCCCTGTTCCCACTGGATTATAAATCCCTGTCCCAGAGCTGGCCCCTCTGATGGAGGTGGGATTTTAACCCCGCTCAAATCAGGACATCCCTGTGCTGCCCACCCTGCACTGGCTCCATGACTCTGCTCCAGGGAATTCACTGATAGCCTGGAAACTGTGACTGGAGCAGGAGAAGTGAGGCCCATAAAGCAGAGAGCTGCTGCCTGGACTGGAGACAGTGACAATAAATCCTGCTGTGTACAACAGCTCAAACTTGTCTTTAAAAAATGTCCAGAGGAGAAAGCCACCCCTCCCAAAACACAAGTGGGCCCCGTTGCTACCAACGATCAACAGGATCAATTGGAGAAGGAATTTTAAGAAATCTATTCCAGCAATACTGTGCCTTAGATAATTTAGAGGCAGCCATGATACCACGATTTGTACATGACAGTCATATGAAATAATAAACCTTGCTAGCTATAAACATTACCAAATTCTGACACTATTGATTTATTATGTCTAACAGTGACATCAAACCGAACAACTGACAGAAACAATGTTACAGCTTTAAGAGCAGTTTGTCAACGATTAATTCTGCCAAACGGGGTTTAGTTTTATGCTGGGACTGCTTGTCTAGCAGTTGTCAATCCAAGCAAAAATTACTACTGCCACACGTCTGCTCCCGCCAGCCCGAGGCGCCGCTCTGCTAGCCCTCATTACCCCGATCACCGCCAATACAGATGCAAGGCCAGTCCCTATTTAATATGCATGTTAATTATGCAAATTATTAATTGGGCTGGTGCTTGAGGACTTGTGTTTATGCCCAGATTAGAGTCAATAACTGTATCACACAGCATTTTAAGCCTGACCTGTGACAGAAATAAAGCTGTGCTGAACGCAACGTGTTCTGCTGCGGCTCCTCAGGGCGGCTGTGGGGCTCTGGCACCGCGTGAGGACAAGGATCAGGATCCCTCCCACCGGCACCTGCCTGGCTCTGTGGGCTTGTTGGTTCCCAAACAGACCCTTGTGGCGCTCCCGGCCTTTTCCAGGTATTTTATAGCCATTTTCTCTTCCAGTAGGAAGGTGGGTTTGTGTTACCTCTATTGCACTGTCAATACAAAGCGTGTGACATGATGTTATACACTGTAAATTTGTTTGATTTTTTAAAATCAAATATGTTTAAAAGCACAAAGATCGAGGGTGAAGCTACGAGGCTTTTCCAATTAAAATTTACAGCAGACAATGTTGTAAATTTTATACAGTTGTAATGCTGGCTGCAGTTGTGCTGAAATGGGAACTATTGATCAGCCTGATTTCCCAGGATACACGAGGGGGAAACAAGGTATTGCACCAGCAGAAACAAAACTTTCATTTGTAATCCTTCTATTATACTTTACTGCCCTCATTTGGTTCCAGATGCATCTCTCTTAGCAGGAGAAATAAGGTCAGAGCCTCTTCCCCAAAGAATATCAGAGCAGAGGAGGTGAACGGGAGCTCCACGGCAGCCCTGCACCACCGCTCTGCTGGCTCACCCGGCGTGGGCCAAGGCCACGGGGCAGCAGCACCATGCTGGGGTCACACAGCTCCAGGACCTGCACCTGGGGTGCCCAAGGGGCCCCTGAACACAAGACAGGGGCTGTGGGCCCTGAGAAGTCAGTTTGGGAACAGCAAGGCTGTGTCTCCAGCAAGGATGAGATTTACAGACACATCCAGCCTTGATTCCCGAGTGGAATCCAGAGCATGGCCCGGTGGGACCGTGGGGCCATGGCCGGGAGGAGCTCACGCAGGCAGCGCTCGCTGGGGCCGGGCTGTGTCCCAGCTCTGGGCTACGGCCCCAGCACACTGTGCAGGGCACAACTGCTCCTCCTCACCACAAACACACAGGGGAAAGCCCCGGCTGGCAGCATTTCATCCAAGGGGCTGGTGCTGCCACAGGGGACTGGCGTCAGGCGCATCCAGGTGCGAGTCCTGGGAACACAGATCTGGTGTCCCATGGCAGCGGCAAAAACTGTGCATGGAGCCAGCACGGAGACTGGGCTGGTGCCAGGGCGGGCCACAGGGGCAGCACCCCAAGGTGCCCCAGCCTCCACACAGGTGCCTGGTGGCACAGCCACCACTCCAGCTTTGCTGCCCCCCTCCTCTGCTCCCTCAGCTTTGACTGAGGTCCAGCCCAGATACACTCCCTTCTCTATGGACACCACAACTGTTTTTAATGGAAAACCTGGCACCAATGGCACTGCCACCCAGCCAACAGCTCTGTTAGTCCTCACTCAGAGCAATTACATATGAGTTATGGTCACCTTCACACTGAAACATGATGTTCTTGTTCGTTTACACATTTTCTGCACTTCTTTCTTTGCTGCACCCCAATGGTTGTGCCAGACCCTGGGTGCTGAGGCTCCTAGGAACATCCCTGACGGCTCCTATGCTGGGATGCTTCTCTTCTGCATCCTCCCACAGCCACCAGCACCTTTTCCTAGACAGGGCACCCATCAGCGGGTGCAGGAGGACCAAAAGCCATCAGCTCCCACAGCAGTGCCAGGAGGGGACATGGTCCCTGTGGGGCCTCGACTGTGGAGCTGCGCCTGGCACTGCCCAGGGATCTAAAACCTGCCATGTCACCTGCCTGAGCACAAGTGAGTCCAAATACAAACAACAAAGCCAGAGCTAAGTTAAAAGGAGAAAAAAACAGACAATGGATGATCCCAATAATGGGAAAAGATAACAAAGCCCCTGGATCCCAGCATCTGGCACTAAATGCACTTCTCTGTAAACTGAATGGCGGCTCCCAAACTGCGCCAAGCATCACTCCTCTGCCAAGGCAGTAAACAGCTTTTATCAGCAATAATGATGGCATAATCCCAGCTAAAAAGGAAAGTAACATATGGCAGCAGCCCTCCAAACCCCATCCCGACAAAGTAGGGGGCATTTTTATTACAGCGTCCACTTGCAGAAAACCTGCCAGCCTCCTTCTCTCTTTTCTCCTCTTTTTTTACAGGTTATCATCTTCGCAGTTTGAGCTGAATGTGGCATTTGGGAGTTTTAAACTAATGAGTTCATTTTTCTAGGAAAAAAAAAAAAATAGAAAACAGAGGCAGCTCAGATAGACAGGATACCCAGAACTGACAGGCCACACCAAGCCCAAACAGGCTTAGGAAGGAAACATTCAGGCCTAACACAGGGCTGGAAAATACATGCTGCAAAGGGGCCACATTATTTCAAATACTGCTACACAATTTAGGCTTAAGTGCAATGCTGTGTTTGGAAAACAAACATGTGGGAAGGAATAACTCAGCCCTGACGCAATTTTTTTCTCTAATGATGTGATACGTTACATAGGAGCACTGCTAATAGGTCAGGTGTAAAGCAGGGCAAATTTTGTTTACAAGCTGATTTCAGAACCAAAATGAATCTAATGTTATTAACCTTTTTTAATGGCTGGCATCCTCATTTATATTTGAGGATCTAATATTCTCAAAACTGATTTTAAGCCCATCTGTGTATTTATCAAAAGCAGCGTCAGACACGACGCCTGCGTGAGAGGTGTCGGCTGGACAACGGGGAGTTGGTGTCACACTGTCCCACCCTTAATTGATGGAGCAGGGGCTCGTTTTCCCTTTCTTTCATGACTTGCTGAAATACTATCTCCAAGTAAAGGGGAGATTCCAATCTCACTTTGGCTCTGAAATCTCATCGCGCAATTATTTGAAAACATTATGATTTGCTAATTATCATGCTAATTATTTTGCCCTATACGTTTGCCATCATGTTGTACAATTAAACTGAGAGCCAAAGCTTTGTTTGCACCACGCAAACGGGTGTGATTGGGAACGAGGGGGGAAAAGTGGAAGAATGCACTAATATTTTTTTGACATCTTTACCTATAAATATTTTTTCAGACTGAAAAATGTATCTAATAGCCCCACTCGCTGATGTGCACTGCAGTTTACCACAGTGTCTATATTTCTGTTGTCAGTTTTACAGTATCTCCCTTCATTAAACCTATCAAGTTTTCCTTTTGATCATGCAACCAAGGCCAGAAGACAGATATCTTCCTGGAACAGAGCAGTCTGCCAAGTCTTTCACAAGCCCAGCTTTAACCTCCCTATTGATTTTCTCAACACTGCAGCCATTCATTGTTTGTGACATTTGGCTGTCGGCTCTTTAACACCCTTCAACCAAATCAATTTCATATTTTTGTCAATGCCCTGCTAGAGGATGAGCAGAATGGGAAGAGACTTAGCATGATTTAGAATGTTGATTTTCTAGAGCGGTTTTATCTGTAGTTTTTACAAGCCTTATAAAGTTAATTCAACATGTTTATTTAAGCATATGCAATAAATTGGGAGAGAAGCGCTACCAGAGTTAAGTTTCAAATTCCCCAAATCTAATTAATGAAGGAAACTAAATTATTATATCAATGTCAGTAAAAATAAATATGCTGCCATCCTGTTCCCTTCAAACCCAAACTACAATTAGGCAGGTCCCTGCCCAGCCCAAACCCAGGGACTGGTAAAACAAAACCACAGCTCCAACCCAAAACCCAATCCCCCCGATGCTGCTGAAATGTGTCTCTCACCACCCGGACGCAGGAAGGAGAGAAGAGTGGTGAGATGGGACCTCCGTGTTCAGCCCCCAGCCCCACAGGTTCCCAAGCCCATACTCCTTCACACTGATCCGCACCCAGGCCCCAGGGATGCCTTTTGGGGGCTGAAAATGCTCCCAGCCAGGCTGGGCTTTGCTGTGCTTCAGCCCCGTCCCTCTGGCTGGGGCAGATTTGTGCCAAGGACGGAGCATGGCATCGTCCCAGAGTGTGCCCAGCCCCTGAGCAGCAGACACTGTAGTGGGGATCCTTTTACACAGTATTTTTACGTGACAGACCAGCAGCATTAAATGTGGATTAGCAGCCTGGCAGCTTGAACAGCTTCTTCAGAGCCAGTAGCACCATGGTGTAAATATGTATTTAGGGCACTTCCAGGCTGTGTGTTACATCGTGACGGATCGTGCTCCCGCCTCCCCACACACCTGCATTTATGCCGTATTCATTAGAAGGCCTAGAGATACTGTGGGCTCGGCAGGTACTGTTATGGAAGCAGTTACTGCTTGTAATGATCTGATCTGATCCTTTGTGTATGTCCACACATTTTAATCTCTGGCCCTCAGGAGCCACGTCCAGACAGGACAGAAATGCTCTCACTGAGCAGGACGAGGGACGTGTCCCCTGTCCTACCCCGCTGCAGAGGTCACCCTCCTGCACACAGCCCCGGCTCCTGGGGAGTAGGGACTGTCCTTCGCAGCCTTCCCCTCTATTTTTAACTGCTGATAAATTGGAGAGACTCTTGGTTAAACCATGTGGGTTTCAAGGACATGGAGGACGGTGATGGCAGCAGTTGACACTTCATTATATGAGAGATGCAAGGGCAGAGGACCCCACTGCTCCCCCAAGGTGGCTGGAGGGGGGTGGGCAGGGGTTGTTCTCATCCTGCCTGTGCCCCTCAAGGTACCCAGCCCCTTGCACCCCTGAGCCTGGCCCATGCAGGCAAGGGGCCATGCCCCTACAGCCCAGCAGTTTGCTGGAGACCCCCTCCTTCGTGGGAAGGAGACAACTCCTGCAGGGCTCCCCTGGATCACCCCATCTGCGAGAATCCCCCAGGGCAGGGGCTGCTGCGCTGCCGGCATCACACCCAACCGTACCGGGAAAAGGCCTGATGAGAAATGAATTTGAAAAACCAATTGTAAAAAATAGTTTTAAAGTCTCTCAGCCTTGCCTCCGGGGAAGGAGGACGTGGTGTGTTTAAAATATTGTGCTTAAAATAAAAAATATTCTCCATACTGGCAACCTATTTTGCTGGGTTCCTGATATTGCTGTTTCCAAGACCACGCGCACGCCAGACCCCCTCCTCCCCAGGGACACCACAGGACACAACAGCCAAGGTTAAAAATAAAGCTTTCAGGATGGCTTCCCAGCCTGGCGTACTTCAGATGCAGACTGGACCCAAAACAGCCTTCTGCTAAACCTCTGCTTATGGAGGGATGGGATGGGATGGGATGGGATGGGATGGGATGGGATGGGATGGGATGGGATGGGGATGGGACAGGGAGGTGGATCCCCATACAGGGTGCCTGGAGCAGGGAGCTGGAGAACAGTGGCCACACCAGCTGATCTCTGGGGCACCCCAACATCTCTCTCCTGCAGCTGAAGCAAGAACAGAACCCAGTGGAAGAGAGCTTGAGGCTCATGACAATGTCCCCCCTTCACCCCAAGTGAGCCCTCCCTGAACAAAGGTATCTCCTCCTGGTCCACCCACCCAAGGAAGGGTGAAAGGTCCATGAACCGTCCCAGCACACCACGAGGGACACCAGCGCCAGAGACCGTATGTGGGAGGGAAAAGCTCCCCTTGACTCCCCACAGCCGGGAGAGGGATCTCAGAGTGGGGGTGACAGGTCATGGCAGCATCCCCCTGCCCAGGGCCCCCCAAGCTGCCTGGGGCCAGCGCAGCTCCCAGCAAACACAGGTGAGATTTATCTGTGCAGCAAAAAGCCGTTTGTCTCGTAACTCTGACGGTGTCCTGTACGATCCTGACTCTCTCCTTTGCCCAGGAGCTGCCCTACACCTCACCTGGTTCCCAACCCTGTGGGATGGCTGTGGGCAGCTGGCGAGCTCCCCCAGCACGACGGCTCCCACAGGGCAGCTGAGCACGGGGGCTTCAGTCCAACAGCCTCTGTGGCTGCTGGCAGATGCTCCCCCTGCTCCAGGAGGGATCCAGGCTTTTCCCTGAGCCCTGTCACCCTTTGTGAGTCTGTTCTCACTACCACAATACCACTGCCTGTGATAGTCCAGGAGAGAAACATCTGCCTGGTTTAACAATAAACCCATGAAAACCTAAAGGGTTCTCAGCTGGAGTAAACAATTGTGGCTTCACAACTGGCACCAGCTGTGGATCTGTCCCAAGGTTTGGAGGTGGCCCAGCTGGGGCTCAAAGCCTTTGGTGGTGTTTGAGACTTCCAGTGTCTCGATGAGGAAACACATCCAGACTTTGCTCTTTTAACTGTTTTTCAAAATTAGAGCAAGAACCTGCTCAGTTTCAAGTGAAAAATTTAAGGGTTAGGGGTTGAGCAAAGGGGTCTGTGCAGGAGGAGTGTTACCTCTCCCCATCCCCCCAACACCCCTACTGCCCTCATGCAGAACTTGCCAGGGCCCTATCAGGATCTGTTGGATCCTCCTGGCCCCACTGGTTGGAATGTGGAGCCAAAAAGACCTTATCAGATGGGCCTCCAGGCAGGAGCCAGGCTACTGCAGCACCGAGATCAAGGAGCTCCCAAAATACCAGAAATACGATGCAAAGCATTTTTCATGCCCAATGGAGCGGTAAAAGAGGAGCCTGAAAAATGCATTTTAATATATTTACTATCTTTTTTAGCTTTTTTTGACCACATAGGAAGAGGAAGAATTTCTTGCCACAGCTCCAGAATATTCTGTTATTCTCCTGTTGTTTTACTGTGGGATTTTTCCCACTATGCCCCAATATCCTAATTTTTCAGCTACAGTGTGTTTGCTTTGATGATGCCTTAACCTAGAAATAGTCTGCAGTTGTTTACCTGCTGGTAGAGCTTCAAATATTATATTCTCACATTTTTAAATCAGTGCAGACACCTGAGACAAAAAGTGTCCCAAAAGCTGCCTACAAGAGCTACATGCTGGTCACTCTTTCTTGTCAAGGTTGATTTATTGCCTCCTTGCTGTTCAATTTCACATTTTGTCCTCATCATATCCGTGGCTCATGATCATTCTAGGCTGACCCTTGTAGGGCAGGCAGGGAATATTGATAAAACAATTATCTGTTAGCCGTTCATTTGATTTTCCATTTCAATTACGGATTGCACGAGGCAAAAGGAAAAAGATTGCATCATTGATTTTTCTACCTTACAACAGTAAAGAGTTGCTTTGATGGTTATAAAATGAATGCAACTCAACCATGCTTTTAAAGGTCATATTTTTTGTTTTACTATATTTCTTAAAAGCCTTAATATATGCAACTGTACAGGGGGGGAATGCCCATATCGTCAGCTCGGATAACCAGACACAAAGCACACACGTGCAAACACGGGTGAAAACCCTGCTCTAATGTATTTACAATAAATCTGATCTTCCCCAGCAACGCCTCGGCATCGCTCTGCAGCCGCGGCGTGGCCGGAGAGCCCAGCGCCTGCCTGCAATGCCCATCCTCGCGTGGAGCCGGGAGCGTGGAGCCTGCAGAGCCCGTCCTCGCGTGGAGCCGGGAGCGTGGGGCCTGCAGAGCCCGTCCTCGCGTGGAGCCGGGAGCGTGGGGCCTGCAGAGCCCGTCCTCGCGTGGAGCCGGGAGCGTGGAGCCTGCAGAGCCCGTCCTCGCGTGGAGCCAGCCCTGCCCGGAGCTGCCGGTGCCACCGAGCCGTGCGGCGGGAGCCGCTGCGGAGCGATGGGAGAGAGCGGCCGCACAAGAGCCGCGTTCCCTGCTAAAGAGAACTATGTTCAAAGTTCACCTCTGTGCGGGGCCGCTGCCTGCGCTCGCAGGGCAGTGATCCGGGACGGTCACGCTGGCGCGGAGCGGGGCCGAGCCCGCGGAGCTCCATCACGGTTCAGCGCCCGGCACCGCTCCGGGGGATTTTCACACGGCCGACCCTCGGAGAAGTTCAGCCTTTGATCAAGGTTTAGCGTGCCTGGAGTGGCCGCGGTGCAGGAAAGGGCTCCCATTTTCTGTGTCACAGGGTGCCAGTGCTGATCTCCTTAAAGCCCCCGAGTTTTCTTCCAAGACTGGATTACGCTCAGCAATTAAGGTAATGAACTGGCTGAGGTAACAAAGCATAATGATCTCTTTTGTCCTCTGAATGCTTATGAACTCGCTCCCTCACAATAGTCTGGAATGCAGAGCTTTCTCCAACACCGGGGCTTAAAACTGTGTAAAAATGATTACTTCCATTATGCCTTCATGGTTTGACATTTTTAATTTAAACACCTGTAATATTTAAGCATACTTCTCAGAACCCAAATACCCGCTCTCAAAGAATGCTAGCTTACATTCCTGCAATATTTTGACATCTTATGAGTATTATTTTAATGCCTGAAAAGATAATGTGATGAATCCATTGCAAATATATCAAAATATGTGTATAAAGGACTGTTGCTTGTGTTTTGTTTGAAAACAATGGATTTTTCAAAACAAGGCACAACAGCTGAGAGAGCAGTCAGCGTTTCATCAGGCACTCTGTTGTGTCAATAAGGAACCACATTGTCTGGGCATATGTGCAAATGCAACACAACTTTTGCTCCAAACCAGCCCTTTTCTGTGGTATCAAACCCTGTCATGCCACTGCCGCCCTTTCCCAGCACAGGGTGTTTTCATGCAGCTATTTCACTTTTTTAAAGCATTTACTTAAGGTTTTATTTATTTATTTTGAAACATCTGGCTACTACTTTTACATTTTTCTCAAATTTTTTGCATGATATAAACCTTCTGCACTGCAGAATCCGCTGCACTCTGATCTTTCATCTTAACACATTTCCAGCCCCAAATTTCACTTCAATCTCACCTCATCTCTCCATACTACATTAACCCCTGGCAATTGCCTTCCAAATGACCCCATTAAGCTGTAATTGCCTCAGCAGGCCTGCACTTTCGCTTGTAATTCTGTACCTCTCATCTCCCAGACGTTCTCTCAGCATCATTTCGTGTTCTGGCTCCCTTCACTGAGCTCAGCTTATGACCTCGCTGCACCATGGCCGAAATGACTACTAAAAGCATAACAGAGACGGAATTCCATTACTTATTTTTAAAAGTTCTCTGGTGCCCTAATGTAATATTCTTTGGGGAGTGTTGTCAAGGATACCAAGCACCAGCCATTAAAACCTTTTGTTTCCCAAGGCATTCCGTCTTTTATTAATAAATAAAGATAAAGAGAAGCTCATCCACCCTCCACAAAGTCAGCATGTGTTTGCAATGCTCTGGTACAGCTCCAATCCTTACTGTGCCCCCGGATGTTACCCAGAGCAGGGGAGGGCAGGCTGGCAGCTCTGCCCGGCTCCGGGGCTGCCGCGCACCGAGAAATTAAACCATTGCAGATAATTTTGCAGGAGCAACTCGGCACAGTGATGCTGCCTTTAGCATATGCTGCCGCTGTACCCGTAATGGAAATGAAAGCCGAGGTCCGAGCAGCCTTTTGTGGCCACCGTGCTGAGGAGGAGGAAAACTCACACTGTCATATCCCACTGTCAGGGCTAACAGTCTATCAAGGATAATGGGAATCCCCAATGGGGGCGAACAAAACAGCATGGAAAAAGCTGGCTAATCCTTTAACCGGGTTTGTGGCTCAAATGTGTTAAGGAGGAACCTCCCGCTCCCGGCTGTTGTGAGACGGCCAGGAGACATATATTTCAGATTGAAAATTAATTGGTGCTGGATCCAAGCAAGCCTTTGCAGCAAGCAGTAACCTTTTCATTTTATGGTCATGACACTGAAATATTAAGAGCCCTCTTCTCCCATAAACTATATAAACAGAGGCTCTCTGAAAAATGGAGGTAGTTTTTTTCTGTGGCAGAGAAGGAGTTTTACTCTTAATTCATAATAAAACTTAGCACTGTGGCTGTGCAGGGTAGCAGGTTCCTGCTCAAGGAATGCCAGTGCCCGCAGGGGCTCTCCCAGCCCTGGGGGAAACAGGGGTGCCCCAGGGGCCACAGTGGGGCCAGGGCCATCTGAGCTTCCTCCTCAGCTGAGCCTGCTTGGCACTGCCGACAGAGCCACATCTGGATCACCAGCCCCACTTGCTCTCCATCTGCCACACAGAAAGGGGCAGAAGCTGGCGGGGCCGAGGGGGAGGCAGGTGCTGGCCCAACTCTGCTGGAGGGGTGCACACAGCAAGACCGGGGGCAGCAGAAAGGCCCATGGGAGCCTGTTCAGCACCTGGGGAGGTGACACCCTGCTCGGGACACCCCTGCTCACAACCAACAGCTTTGGGCAGTGTGACCTGTGAGCATTTCTTTCAGCATTTGCTGCCCGACACTATCAGAGACAGCACTGGAGCCCATCAGCCTCCATCTGATCAGGAGATCCAAATGTTTTGGGTTGATTTCTTTTTTTACCCTACATGTGGCAATAATGAGTTCACATGGATTTTTAGCCAAAAAATGGATTTCATCCAGGATTCCCAACTAAAAGCAAGTTCCTGAAAGTTTTTCACTTCTTCTTGCCAGAAGGACAGAGAGGGCTGGTGTCTACAGGCATGTCCATGGTGTTGGGAGGTGACACTGTCCATGAGAACATGTGCCCTGCTAGGACTGAGGCCATTGCCGGTTTCTCTGCTAGCCCCACACAGCCTGACATCCTCCTTGGTGGCCATAGGACACCCCAGCACTGTCACTAAGGCAGGACAGTGTCTGTGAAGGCTGTCCAGACACCCCAAAGCCACCTCCCTTACCATCTTCCATGGAGAATCCACACAGATAACATGATAAAACCAGTCTAATCACGGAGCTGCTCCAAAGGTCCCAAAGGAGATGAAAAATAACCCGGGACTTTTCCACAGTGGGACAGTTTCTGCAGGTGGAAGACTGAGCCAGGCTCGTTCCTCTGGCTATGTGTGAGCCATGTGTGAGCTGTGTGTGAGCTCCATGTGAACCATGTGCTGCAGCAGATTCACAACTCAGGCTGTTTTCATTCTACACACCAGGAAATTTCCATTTCATGCATCACTCACATTTTGTCCCGATTCTGCAAAGTCAGTGCTTACACTGAAGGTAATGCCTGGAGGAAATCTGATTGCTTTGGAGTATCTATTGTTTGGAATTCCAGTTTGGGCTCATTGGGCACTGATTTTGTTTGCTTTCAGCAAAGCTGGTGGTATTGGAGTGCAAAGCAGAGACAAGCAGCTGAATGAAGTCAATCCACGTACTTCAGTTATTTTTGTTTTCTTTAAAATGAACTTTGATTTCATCACATTCTGCCTGTCTGTACAGCCCAGATAATGCCATTTTTGTCAACTTCCTGAGGAGAGATTATCAGCCCCAACAGAAGCCTGATCAGCGGAGCTGGGTCTGTCCTGGTTCCATTATAAGCACTCAGGATCGCCTGTACCTCTGGCTCTGCACATGCTGAGATGGTGGGTGGCCACCCAACGTCACCTGCACACACACGGCACACACGGCACACGCTCCTGGCACGCAGGAGCATCAGGGTGCTGACACGCACATTTCCACACAGTGTTTGGCATTTCTTGTTATCAACTTGAACAGGATTGAATCCTGCACAGAATCTGTTGGAGTTTTCCATGCAGAGGTTATGAGTACATTGCCAAAAACACCCCTCAGAAATGTTACAAATACCCAAAGAAGTGAAATCACTAAGGATAAAGCACCTCCACCTCCCAACCATTGCAATATGTCTTGTTTGTCAGGTTACTGGAGTAACCATGAGTTAAAGAGACACTTCATCACCATCTCCAGAGTTCTAGGTGTGTCTAAGGGAAACAGCCCATCATGAAGCATCATGTGGCATCAATGCCACAGCCAAGGCTACTCTGAAAAATGAGTTGTGCTTCTCTTATTCCAGGATCCTTTTCCTATCTTCCCAGAGAAAAGAACTAAACTAACTCCATGCTCCATTTACTCCTCACCTACCCAGAGTCCCCTTGAACCCTGCACCAAGTGAAACGTCCTCTTTCCACCAGAGCCATTTGAAACATCTTGTTTCCACACTAAAGGACAAACCTGGGGAGCTCCATTCTTGGTCATTCTGGCTCCTCAACATGTTTACTTTTAACTCCTAATTAACTCCTAATCCCCAAACTCCCAAGGAAGTTCTTGGTTGTTTCCTTGCCTGCTCTGCAGCACAAGTGCTGCAATGGAACACACCCCCTTCAGAAATACCAGCACCCTGCCTGGACTGACTTGGTCCACATTCCATCAATCCCTGTGCAACAAACCCAAATGAACCATAGATGGATTCTGTAATTCAAAGCAGGAACTGGGCAAGAAAGAGGAAATTCTGTAGATAATAGGATACTCAAAGCCTGTCCAGAGCCCTGCACAGTGACCAGCCTGGCGAAGCACCACTCTGTAGTAAAGAGCGATGAAAGTGAAGAGCATCTCCAGCCCCATTATAAACTGCTTTGTATGAAACAAAATCCTCCTTTTGTAGGTAAAAATGATACAAAGCAGAAGCTGACGATAAATTTTTCCTTTCAGTTTTAATCAGGCTTCCTGTTGTAAAAGCTCAGCAGACAGTGACGCGAGACACTGCCTCCCAACTTCGGTTCACCTTTGCCGTTCCACCAGGGACACCGTGTCAAGATTGTTCAGCTTTTTTGATGAGTGCTGCGTGAGTAACTAATGTGTAAATGCAGATACGTATAGAAAGCAGTTTTGACAGTGATGTATTGCAACTGGTTCCAGATGTCGGCGAGGGATGCTTGGCCAGGCACCTGGGGCTCGCCTGCCACGGAGCCGCACCAGCACCAAACCAGTCTTCACATAGATCACAAGGCTTTAACTCTCCAATTATAATCTTATTAAACAACCATCACTCGAGCTTCTGCTTCTCCTTTTCCAGGATGCTACAAAATATCTCTGTGTTGTTGCTCACATTTTAATTTTAATTAAGGGGAGATAAGT
The DNA here is from genome assembly GCF_022539395.1 of Myiozetetes cayanensis. Taxonomy (NCBI): domain Eukaryota; kingdom Metazoa; phylum Chordata; class Aves; order Passeriformes; family Tyrannidae; genus Myiozetetes; species Myiozetetes cayanensis. The sequence goes on along the minus strand of NW_026087445.1, from coordinate 10,142,676 downwards.
TGCAATGTGGAGCTTAGCACTAAACCCTGCAGTTTGGCTGTCAATGGGAAACTTAAAAGCAAGCTGTTGAATTGGTCAAAATTAACCTTATATTAACATTTCACATCTTTTTTATCACTACATTAAAATTTCCACACTGTACATGCCAAACATTTAATTAGATATCCCCTAATTCCTGAAGTAAATGTTGAAATGGCACTACAATACTGCATTTTCCATGGAAGACATGAGTTGGTACTGGATTTGCCTCTGATACTGGAGCAAACTGCCAAGGAGGTCATTCTAAAGAAGAAGGACTTGCACACAATTGTAAAATCTGTTAAGAGACACGCTACTGAAAACACCACATCTCCAGCCATGACCCATGCCCACTGTGCCACAAAGTGGGCATCCAGCACACAGAAGAGTGCAGCGTGTCCCACGAAACACGGCCACCACTGCCAGGGTCCTGTCCCCTCACACCTCACTGCCAACACATTCACCCCTTCTGGGGCACCAACAAGGGGGTATTTCAAATAAAAATAAAAATAAATATAAAAATAAAATTAAAAATAAAATTAAAAATAAAAATAAAAATGTGCATTGAAAAATTAAGTAATTAATTAGTGCAGTAACAGTCAGCCTCGCTGCACGATTGACGCTGACAGGCTGCTGGAGGACGCGGCTGGAGGAGTCAGCAGGCAGAGCACACGGTACGTTCCAGGAGCAGCATTTAACCCAGAACACTGATAAAGTTGCACTTCGTACAGCAGAAGTGTTTGTAGCTCAGCTCAGCATCAGTGTTTGGTCTAAAGGGAATTTTCTCAAACAACCTGTCTGTCTCCCTCCTCCGCTCCGAACCGCGGCGCTCCGATCGCCGCTCTCGGGGGATCGCCCTCTGGCTCGCTCCCTCCGCGCCGGAGTGATTCCAGGCATCCCTCATTGATCACCATCGCTGCCGAGAGCAGGCGTGTGCTCATCCCAGAACAAAGAGGGGGGAGTCCTGTGCTGCTGCTCTCCCCTGTGGCACCAAGGGTTCAGGGCACAGTACCAGCAGCACTGGATGGGATGATGCCGTAGCACTGCTGCCGTGCTCCCCTTCCGCTCAAACCCCTCCATCCACTGCCCCCGTGATCAATAATCGTACAATGAGTAAACTATTGCCTAATTGGGGGTGTTGGGCCTCACGTCATTCGACGTACTGATTGGGGGAAAAAAGACAGACTGACCAGTGTCTGATACTTTTTCAGTTGGATCATCAAATTTATTTCTAACCTGCATTTAAATGATCAACCTGTAAAATTTTATTACTAGCACAGAACCCGCTAATGAATGGTGCCAGATAGCACGAGAGCCGTAAACTACTGCGTGTATCCTTCTGCTTACAGGGCTCCTGTTATGACAAACCTTTATTGGCCATTTGTGGCACAACATAAACCACCCGGAGCCAGGCTGGGCTTTTGTTCCAGCTCCTGCAGCCAGAAGGATGGAGATGTCCTGGCTGGGAGAGAAAGTTTCAGGGGCATTTGATTGACCTGTGAGCTTTCTTCAATGCCATGCTCTGCATTTTGAGACAGTGGATGGGAACCAAAGGACCTTTTGCTTCACTAAAGCAGAAACTGATAAAAAATGGCCTTTTCCTGCAGTCAGTAAGGCAGGATGGGAGCGAGATGATACAGATATCTCACGCCTGGCATGTTAATGTGCAGGAGCATCCTGGTGTGAACAGCCTGGCTGCACAGGCAGCACTCCTCCCGAGGACCAGGCGTGTGCTGCTGGCAAGGGACGGTGACTGAGGCTGTACTGCCTCTCCCAAGCCCCCTCCCCACAGTCCTGGGTGCCCAGGGCAGAGCTGGGGCAGGACATGGGCTGGAGCTTCAGCAGAGCTGTGGCCAGAGCTCAGGCTGCTCCCAGAGGGCACGTGCATGGGTCCATGTGTGTGCCAACTCTTCCAGCATGGCATCACTCCCCAGCACTCCTTATCCCTTTGGCACTAGACACAAGGAGCTACCAGCACTTCCAGGCTCATCTTGGGTATTACCTAGAGCACTGCAGTAGTTTTTACTCTGATTTTCTACTTCCTTTTCAGTCCCCTGGCTAACAAACTGGTTAGAAGTTGTGTCTGGAAAATCCCAACATGATTTGGGAAGCTAATATCAAGACAGAATATCAGGCAAGTAATTAAGATGGTTGGATAATTGTGAGGAATGTTAATTCTTCCAGGCTTTGTAGCTGAGAACAAGGGATGGTTTGCGACCAACCCCCCCCTTCAGAACGTCATACACAGAGCGGGGGAGCGAGCCACGAGCACGGGGGCCTGGCAGGTGCCCACACATATGACAAACCACAGAATCCTACAGAAAGTTCCCACTATTCTGGGTGCACTGCTGCTGTTCTGTACCTTTCACTGCTTTCGGAAGACGAGGAGGAGGATTATGATAAGACACACAATGGGGATTATATACATGTTTTTTCCAGAGGAGACAAGTCTTGATCTAACACCCAATGAAGTTAATTCTAATGTATTTTCCAACCCCTGAACCAGCCTACTAGCTGACAAACCAGCTGACCCAAACCCTCTGCACCACAAACTGCCCCCTCCCCTCCTTTATTCCCATGCCCTTGTGCACGGGGATGGGTTTGCTGAGTTAATAACTGAAGGAAACAGAATTAATATTCCCAACAATGGGTGTGCCACTGGACATTGGGAGTGCCCAGTCCTACCTCCTAGTACAGCTAGAACCCTGCCCCAGCTGACTGCAGGGATGGAGCTCCCACACACATTCTGGTCACAGTCACACAAAAGTTGCTAAGAAACACACTCGTTCCATCCCTGCCATGTGCAACCAGACTACAGAGCAGCATCTTCCAAGAACCATCCATATGCGTCCCGTTCTTGGCAAAATACTGAAGGAGCAAAGATTGTGGCTTCAAACAGACAGAATGTAAATGCAAGCAGGAAATACCTTTAGAGACTGCACTGGGAGCCCTTTTTCCCCCAGGAACCCTTGGTGAGGGATGGTCTGGGAGCAGGGTCAGCCGGGCAGAGAGGCTGAGATCATCCAAGGAACAGTTAGCAAGCACCAGTGGCTACGGTGCTGCGCAGGGAACATGCCCAAGGGGCTTTTACTCAATTTAGCAACCACCTCCCAGCCTTGCTGCCCCTGCTCTCCTGTCCCCCAGCCCTGGGGAGCAGGTTGGAAAGAACTTTCCTCAAATATTTTTGAAAATAGCTTCTCAGCCTGTGACAAGGGGTGGTGGCAAGCCTCTGGTAGTGGTGGGTGGGGGTGGGCATGCTGCATTCCACGAGCTGTTTGTGGCTGGGATGGAACCGGGGCAGCCACAACAGCATTGCTGTGAGAGCCAGGCCTGCTGTCAGGCCCATCCTGCGGCACTGGGATTGGGGGGGACACACCTGTCTCACAGGCAGTGGAGAAGAGGCACACACCACCGAGACACAGTTACTCTCTGCGGGAGTCACACCCTGCCAGCTGCACAGGGACTGCTCTCCTGCAGGGCACGAGAGAGGAACAACGACAGGTTCAAGCGTCGGGCACCAGCTACTGCCAGTCTGGAAGCAGCACTGAGCCCAACTCTGCTGAATGCCACAAAGCCTCCCGCATCCCATTGACACAAGGCCCCACGCTGTGACTTGAACTAACAAATATTTCATGATCTGTATGTGGAAATCTACAAATGAAAAAGAAATTACCGCAGGCACACAGCCCTCTGCCAGCAGAGTAGTAGTAAAAGGAGTTAAGAGACACTGAGGAGACATGGTCGCTTATCACAAATATTCTCCCAGAAAAATAATAATAATCATCAAAAATTGCATTTTAGGACATCGACATTAAGAATATGCTGCTTTAAAATGTGCTCTTTATCTCAGCGACAGCATGAGTGTACAGCATGTGACGGAGCGGTTGCCATGGCAATGCTCTTTAGTGAACAGCAGCCTAAACAAGTGCATAAAACCCATTTACAGCAGAGCATGTGCCAGGCCATGGAACTCGTGGAACATGCCAACACAGGAGCATTGCCCCAGCCTGGGGCCTTCCCAGACCCATGGAAACCCCTGCAGGATTTTTTAACAGCAGCCCAGTTTGTTCCCCAGGTGTGTGCCAGTGCACAACTCCCTATCCCAAGGAGATATGCCCTGAGGACAGGGCACATGCCCGAAAAACCCTCCTGCTGCTGACCTTCCCTTGCCCAGGCTCCATGAGAGCAGCCACCCCACCACCCACCTACAGAGGGAGCGAGGAACAGTGGTCCCTCCATGGTCCCCCTGCAGCAGAGCAACTGTCCCCACCAAGCCACCAAGGCCAGCCCCACTGTGCCACCTTCACAGGACAGGGCTGGGTGGATCCCACCAGCCAGGGGTGGGGTCACCTCCCTGCTCACCCCAAAGGGACAGCAGTGGTACCTGCTGTCCCTCATGGCAGCTGAGGATGCCAGCGCCAGCAGGGTGGCCACCCCAGGGACCCACAGGGTCTGTTCTCAACCAAGAGCAACGGCACAGGTTGGGCTCTGACCGCCAGCTGGGAATGGGACCCCCGAACCTGGGCACAGCCACGGCTGACAGAGGCACTGGACGGTCCCACAGCACAGGGTACATCCCAGCTCCAGCTCAGAGCACTCCCAGCAGCAGATACAGAGCTGTGTGTGTCTGTGCAGCGCAGGAGCCTTCACAGTGGGGATGTCGGAGGCTGAGGTCACTGGGCAGAAGCAGGAGCAGCTCTGGGGATACTGAGCCCCAGGTACTCCCAGGCGGGTCCCTCTCACCATCCCACCAAACCCTGCACCACCACGGCCCTGGGGCCGGGCCCTGCCTGCCGGAACCGTGGCACCCTCAGTGTAACCGCTTCAAACCACTGCTCTGAGGGATTGCAGCACAAGGAGGGCAGAAAACTAAGTTTGCATTCTGACAGCATTTCCAAAAGTTGTTTGCAAACATTACATTTTTATTTTACTTATTTAGGGAAAATTACACAATTCTTCATAGCACAGTTTAAAAATAACTCCACTATTAATGCAGGCCCTTTATTTAATCACTGGCTAATTTACTCCTGACAGAAAGTAAATTCCACTATTTTCTGTGAGGCTTTATGAAATTGCCATCATTTTTAATTAATTCTTAATTAAAATATATTACACCACAGCTTCTACCCATCTCTCTTGATATTCTAACATAATCAATTCAAGACCATTTACATATCATTAATTAAAAGCCTTCCTCTCTCATCCTTAAAATCATAATGAGGCTCTATTTCTCATTAGCAGCCTTTAAGGGATAAAATAACAATACAGACAAGAATGAATGGTAATTTCAAAAACCTCTTTTCTGCCTTGCAGCCCCTCAGACTGGACAGTGACATTGTCCAAGTTCGCTGCAGGAGTTCCTGAACGTTTGGCATAAACCAGCCCTGGGCCCAGGGGCTCCGCAGCCCTGGGTGGTGATGTGAGTCAGTGGCCTCTCCTTGTCTGACTCCAGCCCTGATAGTTCCCCCCGAGCCCCAGGGCTGTTCCTGCAGGCCCTGAGCAGCTCCATGCCAGGACCCCCTGCAGGCACCAGCCACACGCGGCCCCAGCCCAGGCTGGGGTTCCAGGGGTGGCTCCACCCCAAAGCCAAGGATTTATTCTGCTCATGTGTCCCTTGCACTGCCTCATGATCACTGGTGACTGCCACACTCAAAAACATCTCAAATCCCAAGACTACAAACGTGCCCAGGGGACGGCGACAGGAGGAAATCCCAACTGATGTGTGCTGTTGTGTTCCTGTACCTGCCTGTGCCAGATGAAACCCATCCCACTGGTGCCGAGGAAGGGCTGAGGCAGAGGCGACAGTGTTAACTCCCAGTAATTAAACTCCAGAGCCAAGATACGTCTCACACATTCATAAACCAGCTGTGATATATCCTGCTACTGTAAAGAATTACCATTTATTGATAATGAAAGGTAAAAATTAACCACCTATTCAACGATCCCACTCCTCTTCCAGGAGTTTAAAACCACAGACGTTTCAGAAAAGATTTACTGCAGCTCCTGGTGTTGAACCTGCTATTTTCAATGTTTGGGCTGTGAGTGAGGGAATTAATACAACTTCCACAGTGATTATTTTTATGATTAGTGTAAAATAAAATTTCACGGCATATCTTTTGCCTTAAGCAGCCGGGCCAAGGGCTGCCTTTTCCCGCTCAAAAAGAGGCTGAACTAAACCTTAATTTGTTATTACCTTTTATAAAACAGTTTATTATTCCAAGAAATTCCTAGGCAGACCCTGAGCAGGGAAGGGAAGCAGAGCCAGTATCACAGAGTGACAAAAAACAACACAAGTAATAGACAAAAAATCAGATCTATGTCTGGGGAATGTTATGCAGAGTTATTGTCACCAACATTAATGATATCTAGGTGCTGCATATCAGGCAAATCAGATTTATATCACTGTCTTCTGCCAATTGCAGGTGCTCCACCACAACTTGTCAAGACAGCCTGTCTGAGTCTTCACACGTCAGACAGAATCACAGCACTTGGTGTTTTGGTCTGTTGACAGCAATTTATTTTGATGTGTTGTCACAATACGGAATTCTTCGAGGCTCTGCACCACAGTGCCAGCGAGTCCTACTGCACTTTCCTGCTGCCAGATGCTACAGGTTCGTAGAGGGAAAAAACACTGACAATTTACAAAAAAAAAAAGAGAAGGAGATTCTGTAAGTGTGCTAAAGGCATTGGAGCCAAGATGCACCCCAGGAGCTCAGCCAGGGGATGGTGCCCCAGCCCCACACCCCACGGGAGTCCAGCAGGACAGACAGAGGGACAGTTCTGCAGGGATGCTTCTCCCCTCTCCAGAGGGACCCCTGCCCATGCCCACCAAAGGCCAGGCCCGGCCAGGCCCACCCATGCTGTCATGCCATTGGTCATGGTATTTACGTGGAGCCAAATGTGGCACCAGAACGTGAACTCAGGTGAATTTCAGGAACTGCCACAATGCAGCCAGTGGGACACAGCAGTTCCCAGTGGTGTTCCCGTCCTCACCTGGTCCCAAACTTAGTGGGATACCACAGGCACACCACCACAATGGTCACTGCTAAGCCAGAATAAATACACTGATTCCGGGAAGTATTTAGGACTTAATTTTTCATCTGTCACTTGGCTCAAACGTGGGCGCATTTCCCACTCGGCTGTGTCCCCTAGGGGATGGGGACACTGTGCCAGTGGATCCTTGGGACGTCCCTGCTTGGTGGTCAAGGGAGCACCTGCTGCAGACGGCAGCACCAGCCCGTGTGTCCCCACGTGACTGAATGCACTTGTCCAAGGGGTGGACAAAGTCCAAAATATGTCCATTTTCCTGCCCTAAATGAAAGGATTTGGTTTTGTCCAAGACAGCTGTGTTGCCACAGCAGGCGCCTCTGCAGCAGTCCCCAAAACCCCTAAACTGTCCCACTTTTCGCAGGCCACTCACTTCCAAAATATGGCAGTTTTCTGACCACATTCCACCTCAATCCTGAGCTACACTTCTGGATGTGGAGATAATATGATGTGGGGTTTTCCCCCAGCCCCAGTGTCCCCTCCTATCTGTGCCTCCCTCACACTCGTTGCAGGCTGGCATGAGGAGCATTTCCTGAGGAGGAAAACAGGCAGATTACAACGAAAAAGGTAAAAAAAAAAAAAAAAAAAAAGAAAGAGGTAAGTACTAGTGGGGAATTCTTTTCAAGGACTGCTTGATTAGAAACAACCACATTCATATTCAAACCTTTTAGAACCAAGTTGCCTTTCTCAACAAGGTGTCTCTGCGGATATTTGCCTGGCTTTGTTATGGGACTCCTGACACTTCTAATAGAGCTTCTAAATAAAAAAACCCAGTGCATTTGTACTGCCAGGCAATAACCTTCACGTTTTACTCTCCATTCATAATGAAGATTAAGGGCACATGACCTGCATGTTAGGTGGCTTCCAGGACCACAGGCAAGAAAATGTAGGAAGCGTGTGTGGTAAGCACTGCAGCATCAAGGGACACCAAATCACGCAGGGGACACCGGCCAAATCCACCAGGCCAGCCCAGCACTACCACAAGAGACCACTGGCAGGAAAAGCATTCCTGCTCTGCAGCAACACTGCGTGAAAATCTGTTTGTGATTATTTCTCATTCAGAAATATGATACAACAAAGATATTACTATTATTCTGTGTTTATACTGGAGGAAAAAATACCTAATGCAATTTGATCCGGTACCAAAGCGCAGAGCTCGCAGGAAGGAGGGCTGTAATTTGACAATCAACCCTTATGGAACAAACCTGAAGTGCTGAAATGTTTATTCCAGAAGAAATACTTCCAGAGAATATTTCAGTGAAACAGAGTAAAAAGCAGAACATTGATATGAAAAATACCACCGCTCAGGAAATAACTGTAAGTACCACTTGGTATACATGTGGGAATTGGCTCCAGACAGCAGAGCCTGCTCTGGGGGAGCCAGCTCAGCCACGGGCAGCCCTGGCACTGTGCGGACTCCGGTCCCTCAGGGTGGGGGTGAAAGGATAAAAGCAATGGTGGGCAGCAGGAGAGCCTGCTCGGAGGGTCCTGAGCTGGTCTGGGAGGAAGGGACCAGCTCTCTGGGTTGTGTCCAGAGCTTCTCATGCCACGGCCTTGCTGCTCTGCCATCCAGGAGCAACAGCCCTGGAGCAGAACAGGGCGTACGGCCACCATAACAGCACCATGCACGTGCAGGGTGTGAAAATCTGTGCAAGTGTGGGAGAGCGCAGGCATGTGCCAGTGGTACGGATAAGAGTTGGGGCTGAAGACTCCATTTGGGCAACCTGCCACTCGGTCCTCATCTCCCAGCGATCACCGTGACCAAATGGAGTCAATGACGCGGACACCAATTAACACATGCCACTCCGATTTGCGTTTCTGTGCCATACTTTATTAAACACTTTCAGATGTAATTGAACAACACTGTTCCACAATTAAGCACCACACAGTCCTGCACTTTAAAACAAAAGCTATGACAGTTCTGTACTCTATTATTGCTAGTAGATACTGTGTAATGTAGTAAGTAATTAAAAGCTAAAACTACAGTACTGGAACAATCCTAATCAGACTCCAATTCCAGTAGCAATACAAGTGTATTAATTTTTTAACACAGTGCAAGTACCTCAACATTATCCTACAAAAACTACACATTGCCTGCTCCAAGAATAACCAGACATCCTCTTTTTCTGCTGGCAAGTGGGAGCTAACTTGTGATGGTGCCGGAGCAGTGCCAGTGAAGACACCACCTGTCCCCGCGCCATGGGGAAGGGGGCACCATGCCTGGAGCAGGGAATGCCCATGGCTGTCATGCTACTGGCTGTCACCCCCGTGTGCACAGTGCACAGAGAGCCCCACTGCACCACAGGGCTGCTCCTTACACACACGGACACACAGCAGCCCAAACCCGCAGCCACGGCTCAGCTCGGCTTGGGGGCTCCAACCCAGGGTGGCCCTGCCAGCCCCTCTCCTCACATCGCAGGGGTGCAATGCCTGCATATGGCAGGGGCGGGGAAGGGCAGGGAAATCTGCCTGGGGAGATGCTCTGCTTGCACACAGACTAGCAGAGGAGAAGCTGGTGCAGCTGCTGCCAGGTTCTCCCACCCCCAGCGGGCACGGCGGGCAGGCGTGCGGAGGGCAGAGGTGCCCCCACCCGTGTCACCCGCCTGGCACCGGAGGTTGCACTTTGAAGAACACTTCCAGCTTCTGTCTCTCAGGATAACAAAATGTCACTGCTGCTCTGATCGATTCTGTGGCATCAGGCAGAATGCGTGGCCACAGCACCAACACATTGTTCCACTGTCCCTCCAGAGATGATGTTCCGCCGCTGTAACGCACAGTGAAATGTGTGTGTGTACTACAGCACGGGGAATCCAACTGTCAGCCCCACACCACCACCAAAGCTCCATAGCTAAACTCCATCTCGTCCATCTACATAATAAGATGAGGACAGAAAAACTGTAATGGGAAGGTAAAGAGAAACCTAAAAGCAAGGACTGCAAGGAAGTGTGAATTCATGGGGAGAATTCCAAGCTACATCTTTTAGTTGGATGGGCCACTACACCTTCCATCTCCCAGTCCCTCTTCTGGGAGGAAGAAGTCCATCTTCATACTGGGACAAAACAATGTCATGAATTTATCCAGCATCTTCATAAACCAATGGACACCCCAATGGAGTGACAGTACTGTGTCCCTTGGGAAGACAGGCAGTCCTGAACTCCACGTTGCCTGTAACTTTCATATCAGCTAAACTTCAGATTAATCAGCTGTGCTTTTAGGTTATTTACAAACACCCGTGTCTGCCAAACTTCCTCTTGCTGTCGAGTGAGGAAGAATTTGATGGAAAAAGTATGGCCTCTTATGGGTCTTTTCTAGCTTAAGCAATTCTATGATTAGTCAGGACCAGGTGTGACAGGAAGGACTGAAAATGACTTAACCTTTTAGCCATGATTGTAACTAAAGAATTTGAATTCCCAAGATGCTCAATCAGTCACACCCCAACAACAAATGCTCTGGCTGTGCCCTTGGCCAGCCTCATAGACAGAAGAAACTTTGTCCCTACCAGCAGGAAGAACATGACCTAAAATACAGACCCTGTACCTGGCTGCCCCCAGTCGAGGGTATCAAACCCAGCACTACCAACACAGCACTTACTGCCAGCACCCGAGTGCAGACACTCAACCACCCATATGACCTTTTCAACCTTCAACAGTCTTTTAGAAGCAAAATTTGTGGTGAAGGCTTCATGCTTAAAGAATGTATGAGCTTATGTCAAATCCATCAGCCCAGGGACTGATAATTGCTCAGGCTGAGAAGGCACTGGGGCCAGGCACAGGGAGCAGAACAGGAAAGGGAATACACTGGTTATTTATTAACTTTAGTCCCCAAAGCCTTGTTATATTCCCAAGTCACAATGCTATTGGCTTGAGAGGCTGCTGAGATGGAAATCTCTTAACAACTGCCTTTCCTGCTCCCATGCCAGTGCTCCCCTCTGGTGCTGAGTGATGAGGTGCCTTTAACACCAGCTAGAGGAGCAGAATTTAATGTGCCCCATAAAAAAATCATGTACTGCCCTAAAAATCTAACAGCACCCCTTTGAAATCCCAGTGCTTCAAACCCAAAGTTTGTATCTGAACTCTTCCCTCTCCCGGGCTGGTGCTGCGGAGCGTGAGCAGTGGATGAGCCCCCCAGGCCCCAGGTCTGCCCTCGTGACCCCGGCACCCAGAGTGTGTGCAACAGCTGACACCAGCGGTGCTGACCCTGCTCCTAAAGAACTTTTGAGATTATGCCTCGAGGCTTACGTGGGACTTAAGCACTCCCTTGGCCTTCTGCTGGCACGGGGCAGCTCTCCCCTGCAGCACCACCGGGGCAGGGAGCTGGGTATGGAAAACACAACAGGAATAAATGAAACCAGCACAGTTAATGAGGAGACGAGCCACCTCCACTCATAAAGCAGGGAAACACACTGATTTTAAAAACAAAGCCGCAAAATCTGTGTTGCCATGAATGTGGTTTGATGTTGATTATTGTCACAGAAATGAATTTGGGATTTATGTCATTAAGGATGAAAAATCTCCAAGCAAGCTTAGACATCTTTCTGATACAGAAAATAAATAGCACAAAATAATTTTATCTGGTTCTGGAAACCAGCCTCCTGGCTTTCAGAGGGTTTTTTACAGTTGTTGATTCTGGCTTGTAAAGAAGTTCCTCAGGAGGAGTGCTGGAACCCAGTCCCACAGCTACATCGTCCTGTGAAACCCCACCCAGCAGAGCTGCCATCGGTGTAGTTCATAATCCGAGACTTGAGCAGCTTTTCTGACTGCAAGCTGTCTGGGTAATTGCTAAGCTGTCTGCGAATTACTATTGAACTCTGTCCTTTTTTATCTCACTGACTGACTACTATTTGTTATTAGTCCAAGTAATAATAATATATTAATTCACATGCTTAATATACAGAAGTGTATGTTTGTACTGCAGCTGCACTGCACTCTGCACTCTGCAGCGTGGGAAAGCACTGTGAGAGGAGCCAACAGTAACACAGAGACCCAGCAATCATCTTCCCAAAGGCCACACAACCCACAGGCTCGGGATTCAGTGATTCCTACACATCAAATGCTTTGCTCTGACTGGCAATGCTGGAAACTCAGGGAATTTCCTACATCAGCCTCACGTTGTGCCATGCTCTGAGTGCAGTGTCCCAGACCCGTGCCCACCTTGCTGTTCCAGGGAAGTGGCAATGCTGGCTGCAGGAGTGTCCCCCAGCAGGTGGGCAGGGCTGGAGCTCCAGCCAACTGAGGCAGAAGACACAGGTGAGGCACCATCATCTGGCAGTGCCTAGTGCTCCTGGTCGGGGACATTCACCTCCACTGATGTCCCTCCCCCCCTGCCCTGAGCATTGGGTCCCTCCCCCAGCTGCCCCAGGAGTCAGTGTGCCAGGTCCCCCCTCCCAGTAGTGTCTATGTAACTTCTATTGACCAAAATATGATAGAGTTTATGCACAGCATTGATCACTACAGCACCTCGGTACCTGGCAGAGGCTCCCACCCACACACACAACATCTGGGCACTGCACCACAGCCAGAAGCTGGTGCAATTCGTTCACTTTCAAAGGGAAAGCTGGGCAAGTCCACTTCAGAAAACAATTCTTTTTTGTTGACCTCTCCACAAAAAGAGCGAAATGACCTGACTAATAGGGTTAAACATCCTTCTCCCGAGGCAGCAGCTGCCAGCCCGGGCCAGCCGCGGCTCTGCTGAACGTGCCTGCAGCTGCCAACTAACTCATGGGGAACAGAGCCAGAGAATGGCAGGAGTCAATAAATTTAATTTCTTATTAGCAAAACACTAATCAATAATCCAAACCAATTTTTTTCTTTCCTTCTATATTTCATGCCTATCTGTGATGGGGAAAAGAGACAAATTACTATTACACTGTCACTGGAGAACTACTGTCGTGAGGTTATGCTGCAAAAAAATTAGAAGGGCCAAAGTCCAGCTAGAACTTCACCTGACTACTGCCATGAGAGACAATCAAATGTTTCTACAAATACATTACCAGTAAAACGAGGCCTGAGGAGAATCTCCATCCTTTACTGCATGTGGGGGAAATCACAGTGATAGAGGATGAGGAAAAGGTTGAGGCTCAGGTGGGACCTTCTCGATTCTCCAACTACCTGAAAGGAGGTTGGAACCAGGTGGGAGTCGACCTCTTCTCCCAAGTGACAGGTCAAAAGGAAACACCTTCAAGGTGCACCAGGGGACACTTAGATAGGATACTGGGAAAAATTTCTTGAGAGACGGGGTTGTCCAGCCCTGGCACAGCTGCCCAGGACAGTGGTAGAGACCCCATACCTGGAAGGATTTAGAAGCCATGTGGATATGGCTCTTTGGGACACAGGTTAATGGTGGCCTTGGCAGTGCTAGGGAATGGTTGGACTTGATAATCTCTAAGGGCTTTTCCAACCTAAATGATTCTGTGATTAGCTGTTATTTAATTACTCCCTGCACCTCTAGTTGGTCAGAGTGCAGATGAAGCTCTTGATGCAGGTGACCTGACAACAATTAATTGTAAACTTGATTTAAACAACACTCATTGATGTGTTTTTCTTTAATGGGAACCATGAACTTATTTCTCATATTGTGGTGTCTTTTCTTTTTTGCCAGCTCATCATTCTGTCTCCTATAAAGGCTGAGATTTCAGACAAGTGTGATTATTGAATCATTGCACCCTTCCCCTAAAAATATGGATTTTAACCTTCTATTTGGGAAGAAAAGTCTCACATGAAAATAGCACACACTCATTTTTTAAATAAGCTTCATATGTGCAATTCTGGGCTATTTATGATACAAAGCTGTTACTGACTGCTATCAGCGATGACTATCTTGATGTCTTTCTGAAAAGTCCTTATTCTGAGAGTTTGATTCTTTTTTATCATTATTCCAATATAGAACAACTGCCATTTTCTTCTTAAATTGGCCACTTCAGCACAAACTGCTCCCTCTAGAAGATCAAGTGGAAGAGCTCAGTATGTCTGGAGTATCTTGGCCTAGATCCAAATTCCTGTATCACCTATCAAAATTCTGGATGCAACCAAACTAGTAACAAATAGAACATTACAAACCCTGCATATCAGAGCCCTGCCTTGGCCTCTGGTCAGCCCAGGAGGCTGAACAGGAGGGCTGATGGCTGTGGGAGGCGGGGCTGCACAGACACAGCACATCACCAGAGCTGTGTGGCCGTGATAGATGGGCTGCAAAATTGTACCAAGAACAGTAGAAGACATGAACTTTCTGATTAAAGATGAGGAAGGAGGTGATTAGCAATCTGCAGGGAACTCAAGGCTTGGCCACGGTCTGCTGATCTAAGAGACGTGGGCAGGGGTTGGCTGCAGCGGTCGAGGACCCAGCACGGCTCAGACCCTGTTCCAATACCAAAAGTTCTGATTACTGATGAGTTATTAGATACAGCCATCTCTAGAATTTAAAAAAAATACAGCATTTGTATTTAAATATTTTATTACCACTTTCACTGCAGCAGCAATGTCACACACGCTTTCTCATGTAAATAATGCTTCAAAACAATCACACAACAATTATTCAGTCCAAACCAAACAACAACTACTAATTAAACTGAATAGAAAACAGTGCAGCAGAGAAAAGCCTGCAAAGGGCCTCATGTCGTCCACAGTGATTCTAACCTGAAATAAATGCTGTGAGCAGGAAGGTGCCATGTAGGAAGCTCCACCTAACTTGTTGTGCTGTTATTTGCACAGTTTTAATAGGATTTTTCTATTAATCTGTGACAAACCATGAAATTTTATATTTTCACCATGACCAAGCCATGAAATTTGCCAACTTTGTCCATGATTTACACTGGGTCATAGCTATAAGGTCTGTTATGGTTTTTAACTAAATAACTACTGCAGCTTCGCCTTTGGACAGAATGAAGAATTTGCCTATAATTAAAACAGGAATTGTTAACTGCTGGCAGTAAAAGTTTACAGCATTGTTTGACAGTCACAAAGATAAGCCAGTAAAACCCCAGGACGCCACATCTACCTGCACTTCCCCCCCTCCCCAACAATAGGGTTCTATCTCTCAGCATCACGAAATCAATCTCAGATTAGGTAATGAAATATGCACCAGCCTTTTCCCAGAACCTTTGACAAATCACACACAATCCTAAATCTTCATAAATCACGATTAAAGACAAGTATATCATCACCAACGCATATATCTTCCCATGCCTGACCCAGAGACTAATGAGAAAAGGCCTAGACTATCTCATCTGATTAATTAATTCAAAATGTCTGCTGTTATTCAAATGTGAGGCTGGTATTATTTGAATAACACTTGACAGCAGTGCCTGAAGATATCATTTCTGATTTGTGAAGCTGCTGCTGCATAACTGATGATAGTTTATGAAAATGTTCCATCGAAGCTGCTTTTCTTGGCACAACTGTGAAAGATTTTTTTGTAGAGAGGGTTTTGTGTCAGTAGTTGATGCTGGTAACATTGTCAAATATTTCCAAAATCTGTAACATCTTGGAAGCCCTTTTTTCCTGAAGCCTTGTTGAATATTAGTTTCTTCGTTCTCCAACAACTAAATATCTCAATATATTTATATACGTTTGCAGTAAAGCCAAAGACAGTTGGATTTGACCCTTTCCATGCTGCCTGTTCCTCACTGGGTCCAGGAACAAAGAGTCGCTTCTCAGGGCCAAGGAAGTGCTCAGGGAATCCACCTGCTCTGATAGAGCCCTTCACATGTTCTGTTCTTAGGGGTTCTTAGGGATATTTTTCACAGATGGGAAGAAGCAGCACTATAATTCCATAACAATAAGATGTGCATGAGCATTAATTTTAAAGGACAAGACCACAGCCTCACCCAGAATCGGTTGCTGGGTGACCTTGGCTGGTGAGGGCTGCTGCATCCACAGCCCGTGCCAGGCATTGCCCTGCAGGATCCACCCCGATGTGCCAATGGGCAAAGCCTGCACACGCTGAGGACTGACCCCTGCCTTCACTCCTGTCCTGTGGGGGAGTGTGTCCTGGAAAAGCCCCAGCTCAGCTAACAGACAGTCTCACTGGAGTGGCCACTAGGGACAAGTTTATTTTTTTTCCTGAAAATACTGGAGTCTTGTCTTTTTCCCAGACTGCAGTGCCCCCGAGCACTCGGAACGCTGCACACACCAGCACAGTACCTGCTCTAAAGGCCTACAAAGACATGAAATAGCAGATGCCATCTCCCAGGGATCACCAAGAAATCAAGGCTGTGTCACCAAAACCCAAAAACCACCACTGCAGGTGCCAAAGGTCTCTGGACCCAGACACTGGAGGAGAGCGGAGCCTCTTCATGCTCTGACAGACAAACACAAACCAGCTTCCTCTGCCTCGAAGCACCAACACATGCTCCAGCAAGAGTCCTGCTCTCAGGGAACAACTTGGCTACCTGGAGGGTATGATCCAAACAAAACTCACAGCAAAGGCTCCAGGGTTTTTTCCTGAAGTTTTTATAGACTGAAATGTGCTGAGACTCTTGTCCAGTACACGAAGGGAAGAAACTGGGGTAATGTAAATGCGGAGCAGCCACCTGCCCAGGCTGAGGTTCCCAGGGGTGCTAGAGAGCCAAATCCGAACTGGGGAAGAACCTGGCACTTTGCTGTGCACCAGCAGCTCACAGCACACCTCCAGGGAGGGCAAAGATGCTCAGCACTTAATTTTATAGCACCTGTAATAAGAGCCATGGGAGCAGCATTCTGCAGGTCACTGGGCTTCGAGGCCCTGTTATTAGAAACAATTTAAATCACAACTCTGTAAAATCAATTTTTTAACAGAAATCTTTGTTTAAAATTTTCTTTTTCCAGGAGACAATAAAAGTTCTCATTTTATTCTAAATATACCACAGCACAAAAATACCTACAACTTGTTACAACCAATTTTGTTTTATTAGTGGAACACGAATGTGATGCTGTGCTTGTACCAGTGTTAAACTGGGCTGTTCTGAAGCCACAGAGCCATAAGCA
Source organism: Myiozetetes cayanensis (assembly GCF_022539395.1). NCBI lineage: Eukaryota > Metazoa > Chordata > Aves > Passeriformes > Tyrannidae > Myiozetetes > Myiozetetes cayanensis. The sequence continues at coordinate 10,125,652 of NW_026087445.1, read as the reverse complement.
CTAAAGAAGAGGATGTAAAATGTATGGTCTAAACCGAATATAAATCAATCATTATGACAGAAGTAGCACTTATTTGAGAGTCAGAAGTGAACAAAATATTCTGTGTCAGCAAAATGTCTCCTGTCAAAACCTGCTCTTTAAAATTTCACTACAATGTGCTGAGACAAATGTCCTTTGCAACTCCGTGGAAGGAAGCGTGTTCTAAATCTTCATAATTCAAACCTTGCCTGTTTTCAGGCAACAAAGCAAGCAGGAAAGGGTTCAATATTCCTGTTCATGGGGTAAACACTGTGCCTCCAGCCCTGGGGAGTGGCAGTGCTGCTGCTCCTCTGGCCAGCACTCGCCCAGGGCAGGGTGACCCACCCAGGAACCACGGAGAGGAGGCACCCACAGTGTTCCCTGTTCTGGGCATTCCTTACGAGTCAACGTTAAGTCCAAGGAGGCCAAAGACAATCCAAAGGAGCTGGTATGTTTATATCCCTGGGACGGCGGGTCAGTGCTGGGGACCCACACCAGGGTGCCTCGTGCCGCTGCACCCGCGAGCCCGGGGGCTCCTCCACCCCCACACCAGTGACGCCTCTTGCCCTCGGCAACATCTCTGCCAAACAACGTGCTCTGGGTGCCACTGCACCCAGAGCAGCTCAGAGCTGCTCTTCCACTGGCCAGCCCCGGTCAGCAGTGCATTCCCGACTCATGCTGCTTCCTTTCCAGTGATCCCAACTACGACCCAAGCAGGATCCCAGCTCCCTTCAGCCCTCTGCTCAGAAACTCCCACTCCCTCCCTCTACGCCGTTTTAAGTAGACCATTTATCTTTGATTAAATTTAAATGTTTGAACCCAGTTAAATCTTACAACTAAGTGATCTGGGCTAATGCCATCTTTTCTTCCTCCCCTTTATCCTTCCCAAATGCATCACGCGTTCCCGAGGAGATCTGCATTATGTCACTCTTCAGTATATAAAATGAAGGGCAGGCAGCTAAATCAGACCTCCGTTCTTCCTTACTTGGGATGACAGCACAAGCAGAACACTTTTGGTGGTTACACTGTTTTTCAGGCTGCCACTACCTTAAGATACATAAAATACCAACTATAAGACTTAAAAAGGGTGACTCCAATTTATCTCATCATACTCAGGAAAACGCAATGTTTTCCAGTTTGAAAATACTGGGGAAACATACAGTGGTCTGTGAGATGTCCCACATTGCTGGGAAAGCAGAAATGTAACACAGGTTTCATGTTTACCCTTGCAGAAGAAGAACCATTATTTTTTTTCAATTACACATTTTAAATTGGACACAATCTGCCAGACAGTCTAAACCAGCAAAATTAAAGGTCTGGGATCCATTGCAATTTCTAAAAAAATCAAACCCCAACCCAGCAGAGAGGACAAAGGCAAAGCAACGGCTCTTGGCAACAACCTCTTCCAACTCGAGAGTCTATTTTTGCAACTGTAGACATTAAAAAACCTGTTTGAAGATTAAAAATGCATAAAACTCGCAATTGACATTTATTTCCTGGAAAACAATCTATTTTTCAGAGATGGCTTTTCCAGAAGATGATAAACTCCTTCTCCTTATGTTGTGCCTTAAGACATCATGTGCTTTTATCCTTTAGCAAAATATGAACCAGCTCCGAGGCTGACAATGCCAAGAACCATGACAAAATGGATTATTAATGAGAAACTGATCTCCAGAACTCTATTAATTTATGTCTTCCTGTCGGATCCCAAAGATGTATCAGCCCTCTCACTCAAAGAAAAAAATGCAACATTGTACTTTGTTTTAAAGTTCTGCTTAGATGAAGAATTCATTATCCAAAGCAGTGTTGTGTTATCTCAGGCTCCTTGTAGAATAAAGATTCTTTATCAAATAGTTTAAAAAGCTGCTGACAAGTGTGAGGATCTTGCAAAATATATTTACATCAACAATTCAGTGAGGAATCTTGGATTTTTAACCTTTTTTTTTTTCTTTCCTCAGCAACACTCCCTGCCTTGTTCTGACCTCTCAGCACTTTGGAAATGGAGACCATGAAACTCCATCTGTAAAACCTCAGAAAAACTAACACAATGGTGAGCTTTTAAAATTCTTAATTGTACTAATTATTCCACCAAATATAATGATTTAGCACGGAAACAGAAGAAATCTGATTTCTCCATTGAGTACAAACAGTAAACGGACAGAAAATACCCTTTTAAGCCTCCGTGAAAAAATCTATCTAATCTGTGCTTATCATAATATTTATTAAATAAAAAACAGAGAGGAAAAATTGCTGTAATGTACTCTGGGTGACCTCTGCTTGCGTGAGAGAATGAAAACAGCCTTTTGCTTTTCAATCCCCATCAAAGTGGAGTTAAAGGAGGGACAGCATTCCCTTGCTCACTGCCATTAATCATTGCTTTCTTCAAGCAAGTGCGTATTAATTTCTGTCATCCCAAACATCATCGAGTATTGTTACAGCACCGTTCACTCCTCATTCACCACCAGTTGTTACCAGTTTCCCTACACTGAGCAGAGACAGGGTGAATCGTGTGGATTTCAGTGTTGGAGGCCTTTATCCCTGGGGTGCTGACACCAATTAAGCCATTTCAGGCAGCAGTGCGAGCAGGCGCAGCCCTCGCTGTACGCACAGCTCGCACCCAGCCCTGGCAGGGTGCCACGCCGGCCCCCCCGCGCCCTGCGGGGCTCACACCTCCCGCCAGACCCGGCACAGGATGCCCCCGCGCTCTCCCACAGCCTGCCCGGACAGCAAAAGGCTTCAGGGGCAGACCAAACCACCAGCCTGGGCTTTTCCACGTGCAGGATTTTGTTTTCATTTTTGATGAACGTCACTGATGGGCTGAGAGGGCTGAAATGGGAGCGGGGGCATTAAACGCACATGTAAGACAAATTACAGCAATTTTACCATTGCAATGTAACAAGTACCCTAAACATGAAAATTTACTGAATCTGCCTGAATTATAACATCGTGCCAGCTGACCAACGCTCAGCACCCTGCACTGCCAGCCCAGCACCAGCTCTCGGTTCGGAATCGCAGGAACTGTAAAAACCACACAGTTCAAAGAAGGTACCTCAAAACCTTAAAATCAACATACTTAATGAGTTTAATTAATACCATTTGTACCTTGCTAAAGTGTGTGTAAGGATTTATCAAAC